>NW_020944038.1:198242-268084 GCF_900497805.2 Vombatus ursinus
GTCTCTGCTGGTCACCCTCTCCTCCTGGGACTCTCTCCTCTCTGGGTGTTTGGGACACTGCCTCTGCTGGTCACCCTCTCCTCTTGGGACTCTCTCCTCTCTGGGTTTTTGGGACACTGTCTCTGCTGGTCACCCTCTCCTTCTGGGACTCTCTTCTCTCTGGATTTTTGGGACACTGTCTCTGCTGGTTCTCCTCCTCCCTCTCTGACCCTTCCTTCTTTGTCTCTTTTGAATCCTCCTCCTCCAAATCCCATTTTCTAACCATATGTGTGCCTCAGGGCTCAGTCAGGTAAAGTGCCTAGCACGTGCCTGGAACAAAAGGCATCTAATTAATGCTTGTTCCATTCCCTGGAACTATCTTAGGAAGGATCATGGTTCTTGAACTAGGAGGGACTCATCCAGTCCAACCCTTTTATTTTACAAATGAGGAAACTGAGGCCCGGAAGTGTTAAGTGACTTGTCTTTTCAGTTCAATTCAGTAAATGTTTATTTAGTGCCTACTATGTGCCAGACACAGTGCTAAAGTCTGGGGATACAAAAAGAAGCAAAAGACAATCTGCATAGTTAGGAAGTGGCACAACTGAATTCAAACTCAAGTCCTGTGACTCCAAGTTCAGTATGAGGGATTGAGGTCAGGAACAGGCTGATTTCACACTTTGCCCCCTTCCCTAATCGGGTCCAGAGGATATCATGGGGGAGGCAGGCCAGACAGATGCAGGCAGGAACTCTCCTAGGAAGCATGGCTGCCCTGCCGTCTCTACACGTCTGGGAAGGATGGGACTGAAGGGGTGGATGGAAGGGCCTGAGAGCCTGGGAATGAAGAGCTGGGCTTTATTCAGCCCGAGCTTTGGGAGGGACAAGTCCTAGTCTGGGAGCTCCAGGTGATCTCCAAAGACATCTAGAGATTCTCCAAAAGGTCAAAGGGTGTTATTCCAATTGACTTTGGGTAAGACAGATAAGCAGGGGGAAGGGTTGTGTTGTTAAATGAGCTAGGCCTGGTGTGGCTGACAAGGGAGAGTCAGAAGCAGGCCTGAGTTCTAATCCCCAGATCAGGTATGGGCCAAGTCACTCCTCTGAGCCTCAGTTTCCTCATCTGTAAAAGATAATCATACCCATGATCTCTCCCTCACAGGATTGTTGTAAGGAAAGGGCTTTTGTAAGTTTGAGGTATCACAAAACACAGGGACAGTGGAGGGAGGGCTGACTAACAGAATCCCTGCCTTCTCTGGTGACCGCAAACACACCCAACATTTCCCCTACATTTGGAGCATTGAATCAAGAAAGGTGAGGTGAAAAGGTCTCTGGGAAGCCAGTCAGTTCAGCAAACACTTACTATTAGACTATATACATCATGAGGACAAGGGACTTGTCTCCTCTAAATTTTCTGTCTCTCCCAGTGCCTAGCACAGTGTTGTTTGGTATGCAGTAGGCAATTAATCAATGCTTGAGTGACTATTAAGTGCTCATCTTGTGTGGTACAGAGAGATACAAACCAGATAGGGCCCACTGCAAACGTCTTTAATCAGAGAGGGGCAGGACAAGGGCACAAATAGAGGTGACAGGAAGGAGAGGTAAAGCCTTTTAAGGACCCCCTGGGCCTCTCAGGGGCTTCATGCACATGCAGGGCTCTGCAGAAATGGACACCCCTTCTGATGTTAATTCCCAGCATCAAAGAAACCATCTCCTTCCAATACCTTCATTTTACAGATGAGAAAACTAGGGCCCAGAGATGGAGAAGGACTTTCCCAAGAGAAGTAGGGTGGTGGAATGCAAGGGAAGAGGGAGAGGAAGGAATAAACATTTATTAAGCACCAACTGTGTGCCACATACCATGTTAAACATTGATCTTCCCAACAACCATGGAGGTAGGTGCTCTTGTTATCCCTCATTTTACAGATGGGGAAGCTGAGGCAAACAGAAGTTAGGAAATGACTTGCCTAGGATCACATAGTTAGTGAGCATCTGAGGCTGAATTTGAATTCAAGTCTTACTGAGTCAAGGCCTAGTGTTCTGTGGTACCCCCTTGCTGCCTTTTACCGGGGAGGGGGTAAGGGAGCAAAAGGAATAAGCATTAATTAAGAGCCTACTGTACACCAGGCACAGTGTTTATAACACTGTCATGTTATAAAACATGAGTTTTATAAACATCATTTCCTTTGATTTCATTGAACTTGGATTCTGAAGGACCCTAGGTTTGAATCCTACATGGGATCCAAACTGTGTGACTAGAGGAGAATGGCCCCTCTGAACCTCAATATCCTCATTTGTGAAATGATGAGTATAAGACTGGGTTTTTACTTCACAAAGTTGTGGTCTCTGTATGTGCCGACCTTGGGGTGGGGTAACAGAAGCAGCTCTTCTATCCACCAACCCAGGGCTATTTCCACTGTTCTGCCAGCTTTGAGTCTTTCCAAAACATATCAAGTGTGGGGTGAGGGATGGAGGTCGGGAGCAGGCCATGTTTCTGGACACACAGAGAGGTTAAGCATCAGAGACTGTTCTCAGAGGGAGGTGGGGAGTAGCTTTCTCTGCACCACTTCTGGTCTAGTACAATGCAAGCGTGATTTGTGTCAAAGATGGGAGGAATGAGCTTCTGTAGAACCTTCCACCAGGTCTTATGGCACCAAGACCCTGACCACTAAAGATGTTTACTGGTGGAAGAGAGTGGGTTGAAAGCTGAGTAGCTAACCACAGAATGGCATGGCAGCCTCCTGGGTCACCTCTCCATTGAGGATGGATGGAATGGGGAGAAACTGGAGGCAGAAAGACCTCGCCAGCAACTACTGCCATAATACAGATATGAGGTGATGAGGGCCTGCACCAGGGTGGGGGCAATAACAGAGGAGAAGAAGTGGCTATTGGAGAGATGCTGCAGAGGAGAAATCAACAAGGGATGCTGCAGAGGTGAAATTGACCAGAGATGTTGCAGAGGTGAAATAAACAAGGGATGTTGCAGAGGTGAAATAAACAAGGGATGCTGCAGAGGGGAAATCAACAAGGGATGTTGCAGAGGGGAAATCAACAAGGGATGTTGCAGAGGGGAAATCAAGAAGGGATGCAATTGACAATCCTTGGCACGATGTTGAGTATAGGAGGGGTGAGAGAGAGTGAAAAGTCCAGGACAGCTCCTAGGTTGGGAGCCCAAGGGACTGGGAGGATGGAGTTGCCCTCTATAGAAATAAGGATTGTGGGAAAGGGTTGGGGGAAACATATTGAGTTCAGAAACAAGGATCCATCTTTTGAATACCAAGTCTTGTATGATTATGAGACGTCATGGAACACAAGTCTCAGAAGAACTGAAGATGAATTCAGGCTGCAACCTTTCACCAGTTTGGGGCTTAGAGGGAAGTCCAGAGGAAAGGAAGTCAGCAAGGAAATGTAGGAGCAGAAAGAAGGTGGGCTTTGGCTATAACCAGGGTGACGGCTGTCAGCTGGACTACTGGAGTACTCCACTGGTCTCCTGGCAATGTGAGGAGGAAGCAATAAAGGCCTTCAGTGCATATTGTGGCAAACCTCTTGGAGTGAGTGGAGGAAAGTCCCCTGGGCTGGGCAGCCAATGCCTGCATAGACCCAGGAGAGTATTTTCAAATATTTTTCATCCCTATTTGATTTGATCAATCAATCAACAAGCATTTATTAAACTCCTTTGGTGCCAAGTATGTTGCTGACAAAAGAAATACTTAGTGATTGGTGTGTGGGGGTCGGGGTGGGGAGAAGGGGGGCTGGAGCACCAACATGTGAAGTAACAGGAAAAATCTTGTTGAGCATTCTGGCTGCTGAGCTGAGTCTTGAAGGGAGCAAGAAGACCCAGGAGGTTAGCGGGAGGGAAAACATCCCACAGTTAGCCTCAAGCTTTAGCAATATCAATTTAGCAAATGCCTGAGACACCATAGAGGGAGAGACTGGCTATAGCTTGGCCAAGATCAGGAAATTGCTCAGTCTAGACCAGTGATATCAAACTCAAATAGAAACATTCCCTCCAGTCAAACATTGATTTAGAAAACCACATATTAATCTTTTGTGTGTTGTACTGCATTCTTACTTATTTAGTGAACCATTTCCCAATTACACATTAATCAGGTTCCCCTCCTCATGGGTTGTTAACATACCTCAAGTCTGATGTGGGATCCAAGTGACATGCCCAGGTGACTAAGATGGTTGTGGTGTGGAGGGGAGAGGACCCTGGGGGAGACTGATTAGCTCTGCAGAGAAGAGGGGAAGGAGGGAGAGTGAGGAGTCAAGATCCCTCTGAGGTCACAGACCTACCTGGGTGACTCAAAAGGCCATGGTGCCTTGACAGAAATAGGGGTGGTAGAGGGTGCTTGGATTCTAGGGAGAATATGAAGATGCCTTGAACATGGTGAGCTTGAGATGCCTAGCAGGAACTGGAGATGGGGGGCTCTGAGAGAGACCGGAGTGGGCTGGATCTGGGAGGCATCAGTAAACAGTTGATAATTGAACCCCTGGAAGCTAATGAGACCACTAGGAGAGGGAAGAGAAGGCACAGAACAGAGTCCTGGGACATAGGGTTGGGAAGAGTTAAACTTTTTTTTTTTCTGGGCTAGGCAATTGGGGTTAAGTGACTTGCCCAGAGCCACACAGCTAGTAAGTATTCTGTGTCTGAGGTTGGATTTGAACTCAGGTCCTCCTGATCCCAGAGCCGGTGCTCTACGCACTGCGCCACCGCCACCAAGCTGCCCCTGAGAGTTAAACTTCTGCAAAGGAATTGGAGAATTGGCCTAACAAGAAAGAATAGCAGAGCAGTTGGGAATGTGGCCCTGGAGCTCAGGACCCAGACTGGGGTTGCATCTGTAGACTGGAGGGGCATCTGCTTTGAGATTGGTCTCCTGAGACAGGTGAGAAATCTTTAAGAGATAAGAGGATGCTGGGGTCCCAGATAGAGTCCTGAGGCAGACCCAAGCTAATGGGGGGCTGGCAGGTAGATCCTGAAAAGGGGACTGAGAAGAAGCCTCAGCGGGGGAGAAGGAAAACCAGGAAGGGCAATGTAGGAGAAGCCTGGGACAAGAGAGGGTGACTAGTGGTGCTGAAGACGTAAACAGGCCAAGCAGGATGAGGGCTGAGAAAAGACCACTGGCTTTAGCCACAAAGACATCTTTGGTCACTGATGAGGGAGAAGTTTCAGTTGAATAGCGGGACTGGAAACCAGATTCTGAGGCTTGGAGAAGTGAATGGGAACAGAGAGAGTGGAGGCAACCAGTACAGACAGTTGGGGGGTTTTCCCCCGGGAGTTTGGCCATAAAGGATACATGACAACAGACTGAGAGAACAGTCGGGTCATGTGAAGGTTTCCTAAGCCTGGGGGTGGGAAGGGGGAGACCTGGGCAGCAGGGAAGGAACCAGGGGATAAGGGGAGGCTGAAAATTAGGGAGCGAGGGGATGATCAAAGGGGCAGGGTCCAGGAGGAGACAGGAAGGGATGGGATCAAGGGCCCACGGAGGGGCTGGTGTTGACAAGGAAGACTGGATGGAGGGAGGAAAGCACGGGAATATTTGATGATAATAATTCAGATTTATGTGACACTTTAAAGCTCTTTCTTTATAACTTAAACAATAAGCATTTAAAAAGAATGATTTAGATCTGACCATGGCTCATTTATACCGGGCTTCTCCAGAGACAGACGCTCCCATGGCTTGGCTGGAGAGAGGCCCCGTCTTCTCCCTGCTCCCATCGGGGACCTGCCAGGGGCCTGGAAGGTGGGTCAAGGGAGGTGGCCCTGAGGGGGCTTTGACCAGAGACTCCGCGCGGGTTTTCCTCTTTGATCTTGGTACAACCTTTTCTCTGGGCCATCAGACCTCAGCCACTTTCTCCTAGAGGACAACACAAATGTCATTTGGTGTGAAACAGTAGATTTTTTCTTTTCTCCCTTTTGTTTCAGCGGCCTCTCTCCCTGACAATGCCTGTAGAATTGAAAGATAACCAGTGGATAAAAGGATTTTTTTTTTCTTTCTGGCAGCCCAGCCCCTAGTTCAAAGACGGCCTGAGCCCAGAGTCTTGGCGATGTAATGGGTGACATCCTTGCCTGAGTGTTGAGCAAATGACTGACAGAGGGACAGGGTGAGTCCAAGACAGCTGGGAAAGATTTGGCTTCACGAATATCCAGCTGGATTCTCCCTCTCCAGCCTGGCGAGGTATCCCAGCGTGTTAGCCTGAGGAAGCCGGGATGCAGCAGGCACACAGGAGGGCAGAGGCAGAGTCTGTGGGGCACCCCGCCCTATCCCCACCATGGGACAGGGAGGAAACTGAGGCCCAGATAGCCTGCCACCCTGCTCAGTAAGTGGTCCTCTGACCCCAAAGTCAGGGCTCTGCCCAATGCACCACATTGCCAATGGTACCATGACAGCCATCTCCAGGTATCTGAAGGGCTGTCTTTGGGACAGTGAGATTAGACTGGTTCCTTCTTACTGCTGAGGGCAGAACTGGGCCGGTGGAGAAGGGGCAGGGCACAGGGAGGCAGGTTCTGAATTGTAGATAAAGAAAAGATTTTTAATAAAAAACGTGAAGTAGTGTGTTCCTTGTCACTAGAAGTGTTCAGACACTTGGTTGACATTTCAGATACCACGACACCTGTCAGGGATGTGGAGAGGACCTCTGGACCTCTCAAAAGTCAGCTTCAAGGTTGGGCGCACGTCCACTCCCAGATCTTTGTTCATTCACTTAGCAGAAAAGGAAACACATATTGGAAAAGGCCAACAGGTGCTCATGTGAGATCTCACCTAGTGGAGTTCATGATTTAGGTGGGAGCTACCCCCTGCAGGACAGAGTCCAAGCAAAGAACACACTGCTTAACCCATGAGTCAAAGCCAACAGGCCCAAAGCCGTCTATGCCTTTAGCCTAGTGAAGCCTCCTTCCTCAAAATCAAATGAGATAATTTTTGTAAGGTGCTGAGCACAGTGCCCAGTACACAGTAGGTGCTTAATAAATGCTTCTTCCCTTCCCTTCCCCTTATACCCTTCACTTTCACAAGGCAGGGACCATCCAAGGACCACTCAAGACCTTTCAGCTGAACCACTCAGTGACCAAGGGTATTGGTCATTGACACCAGGAATGGCAACTCTAAGCGAACTTCATGGAGGGTCGAGGGGTGCCTTATACATAAACTACCCACCTCACTGGGTTGTTGTAAGAATCAAAAGGAATTGTTTCTTTTAATTAACTAAACCTTTGCTAAGCACCTCCTGTGTGAAGGAAACCATCTTAGGCTCAAGGGATCCACACTGAAAAATAGCAATCCCTGCCCTCAAGAAGCTTACATTTTATGGCGACACACAACACAAACACCAACAAGACAGGGGCTAAGCAATTTGCCCAGGGGCTATTACTAGTATTTAAATCAGACTGAGGATTTTTATAGTTTATCCTGGGGGCAACAGAGAACCACTAAAGACTTGGAAGAAAAAAACTGAGCGGCTCTGACTTTTTGGGTTATCTGGGTGACCTCACCTAGAAGCCCTGCTCCTTCTCTGATCTTCCTCTTTCCCCCTAAGCACCTTTAAAAAGCCCTTTTTGTTATCATCAGGTTTCTTTCCCAACCCCAGCTCCTTTTGAGCTTTAACATTCCTGACATTATTTCTGCAGGATCAGACCACACTCTTAAAGTCATCCTCTTTTATGGGCCCTTGCTTCTGTCGTCTTCAATTAACTTTAAACAATTGAAGTTGGTTGGAGAGTTCCCTGTGCATCCACATCAATTTCTTTGGACAACTCCTTTTTCGTCATTGGAATTGTTTCCTTTTGTGTCCTGAGAATTTAGTTCCTGAGCCTCTCCGATTCCTCCTGAGCTTTCTTTCCTTCCCTTACCCCTCCATAGACTTTTAGTCCATTGACTCCTACCTGTCTTTCTCTTGAAACCATTCAAGTTTGCTCTCCTAGCCTCCAGGGTGCCTGGAAGACTCTGCCAAGCTTTCTTCTTCTCTTTCACAAGCTCTAGGAGAGAGAAGTAGGTCACTGGCCAAACAAAGTTACCATCGTTTCTACCCCAGCAACTGATTTCTACTTGTTAATGAAAATAAAATCCATGATAAAATTGCCCTATATGAGCTTTAAAAGATGATGTTACACTATGCCCAAAGGGCTATAAAAATGTGCATACCCTTTGACCCAACAATAGCACTTCTAGGACTGTATCCCAAAGAGATCACACAAACGGGACCTACATGTACAAACATATGTATAGCAACTCTTTTTGTGGTGGCAAAAAATTGGAAATTGAGGGGGATGCCCATCAATTGGGGAATGGTTGAACAAGTTGTGGTATATGAATGTAATGGAATACTATTGTGCTATAAGAAACGATGAGCAGGCAGTCTTTAGAAAAACCTGGAAGGACTTGTATGGACTGATGCAGAGCGAAGTGAGCAGAACCAGGAGAACATTGTACATAGTAACAGTCACGTTGTGTGATGACTAATATTGATAGACTTAACCCTTCTCAGCAATGCAAGGATCTAAGACATCTCCAAAAGTCTCATGATGGAAAATGCTATCCACATCCAGAGGAAGAACTACGGAGTTAGAATGCAGATAGAAGCAGACTATTTGCTGTTTTTTTTTCTTCTACTTTGTTTTGTTTCCTCTTTCTTGGGGTTCCTCCTATTGGTTCTAATTCTTCTTTACATGACTAATGTGAAAATGTGTTTAAAAGAAATGTATATGTAGAGCTTATATCAGATTGTGAGCCATCTGGAGGAGGGAGGGGGAGAAGTATTTTATACTCAAAAATTTATGGAAGTGATTGTTGATAAATCAAAACAAATTAATAAAAAATTAAAAAAAGAAAAAGAAAAAAAGATGATGTTACAATAATAAAGAGCAGTAACAACAGCTATAATTTATACGGCACTTTATATCTGTTATCTCATTTGACCCTTCATTCCCCTCCCAGTGTGATTCTGAGTCTCCTTGGCTTCATCAGCATGAATTCTCACCTTGAAACATCCCGCCACCATGCTGGTTCCCTTCTCCTATTGGTGAGTCCCATCCAGAGGGGTCTCCATTTTGGGGATGGGTCCGGACTGTCTTATACTTATTTTTCCTGGCACTCCTGGCTCTCCCAGACTTCACTATCATGCCCCCAAAAAGGTACCTCCTCCTCCTGTCTTCTCGGCTTGCTCAGCTCCCTTTTGTGGGTCAGCTCCCCTCATTAGAATATAAGCTCCTTGAGGGCAGGAGCTGTCCTTTTTTGGCAGTGTATTGGTGCTTAGCACAGTGCCTGGAGCACAGTACATGCTTAATCAATCTTTCTTGCCTGCCTGGTCCTCACAGCCTGGTGAGATAAGTGCTGTGATCACCCCCACTTTACATTTGAGGAAACAGAGGCAGACCCGTTAAGTGAAGGAGGCAGGATTCTAGCTCAGGCCTTGCCCATTCCAAGTCCAGCACTCTGCCTGCTAAGCCTCCTTCCTGGCTGCCAATAAACGATCTCAAAAGCACAGGGGATGGCTGCTCTGCTTGTGGTAGTTTCTTCCAACAGTTGGGGATTGCTGTGCAGTGGTGAGAGCCCACTTCATGCTGTCTGACCGTCACCCAATGAGATGAAGAGACACGCAGATGTGGGGGCTGGGAGAGGCAGGGCTGGGTCACAGGCAGCGTGTGATTGAGCTGCTCGGGCAACATGTGAAAGGAGGGAAAGGCAGGGAGAGCAGGGCTGGTGGGGCACTGGGTGAAGCCAGATAAGAGACATTTAGCACAATGCCCTGCACAGAAGAGTCCTTTAATGAATGCTCGTTGAACTGAGCCGACTGCAAGTGTCTCGCAGACTCACTTACTGGGCACCACTGGCATCATGAGCCTTTACAGCTCAAGGTGGCACTGGTGCACAGTCCACCAAGCTTGCCAGTGATGGCTCAGCTTCACAGATCTGTGGACTGTCAGAGCTGAAAGAGCATAACCATCCTTGAAGACGCTGGGAAGGGAGGAGTGGACACCACCACACTGGGATGGCCTCCCTTACCTGGAGCCAAAATCTGCTTCTCTGAAAAGCTCCCCCTGGTCCTGGTCCTGCTTCCCGGGGCCGAGCAGAGCAAGGCGTGTCCCTCTAATGTGGGACAGCTGTTCGCCTACTTGAAGAGGCCCCCCTGTGCCGCTGAGTCTCTGGGCTGAACATCCCCGGGTCTTTGCGGTGACCTGGATCCCTAGCTGGCTGAGGAGGAGTGCTCTCACAGCAAGCTTTCTCTGAGAAAAGAGAGAAGGTTGTGAGTGATTATCACCTCCCTGAGAGCAGGAGTCCTGTCTTATCTGAGTCTTGTCGGCTTAATAAATGCTTGTTGTGCTACATTGTGTTGTTGTATCATGTTACTCACTACCCCGAACAGCCCCTTCTCCACTTTTCTCCCCTCCCTGGCCCCTCCTCCAGCCCCTGCCGGTCCTAAGAGCCAGCTGGGGCTGCTCGTGGGTGGGAGGACTTGCTGACCCTGCGGGAGCCCTCCTCTCTTACCTTCTACCTTAGATCCTGCATCCAGTCGTGTAAGTCAGTAACGCCATTCCTTCCAGTGGGATGAGGATGGCTAGCTCTTCCCTTCGACCCCGCCTGGGGCCTCACCACAAGGCCTGCCTCTGCCTTGCAAGCCCTCCCCTCAGCTAACCTCAGGACCCGGGGCACACTCTGGCTTACAGCTAAACCTCCTTTTATGGGTCGTTTCCCCCAAAAGAGCGTTAGCTCCTCGAGATCAGAGATTGGCTTTTTTTACTTGTGTGCTTGACACTTAGCACAGTGCATAACCTAGAGTAGGTGCTTAATAAATGCTTTTTAAAATCAATCAGTAAGTCTGTTCATTACTGTACTGTTCAACGGAATCCCAGGCTCTCAGGGCTTTGGGGACCTCGGGGCATCGTGTCCCCCACGTCCCCTCTGTCACTGTCACGTGGGACAGCAGCTCGAGGTCCCGCGTCACCAGGGTCACCTCGCCCTGCCGTCTCGGGCCTGGCCATTCTGGTGCCTCTCTGGGTTTCTGTTTGATGTCAGAGGCCTCCTTCTGGATCTCCAGCCTTCAGCTCCACACAGATCTCTCGCAGACATCGCCATGATAAAAACAGCTCAAAAGAAGACCAGCTGTACTTGTAAATAAACAGCACAAGCCTATTAATCTGCTGAAGGCTTTTATGAGGGGACACATAAAATATCAAATAAAGGTTTAATGGAAATATGTCCAAAATGCTGGAGCTGGTAACAATCTACAGTAGGGCCATAAAGCAAACGCAGCTCACATGTCCTTGCAGTTTTAAGAGCCTGGCGGCTCACTCACTCCCACACCTGAGAGGGATGTTTCAGCTGGAGTGCTGGCTTCATAGCCCCTTGTTGAGAAAGAGGAGGAGGGAGGAGGAGGAGGAGGAGGAGGAGGAGGAGCTGTCCTGGCTTTCCAGCCTCAGGCTTAACAGCCAGCCTGGACATCTCTTACTGGAAGAGCTCAGCTCATGGGGCTGAATCCCTTGTCCACTCCTACAGAGGAGATGCACCTCCTTCCGGCAATCAGAAGAATATTCTCTTGGGAGCTATGGAGAAGCCTTTGGCCAAGATAGAGGACGGGTGGGATGCAGGTGGTGCCCGAAGATGGGGGCTCATTTGGGGACTAGAGTCACTACCATCTCAGCACAAGCCAGTCATACAATGACGAGGCTGGGAAAAGAAGATGGCGGCTTGGCGAACATGGGACGTCGCCTTGTGCTCACGTAGGTCAGCTAACACAAGGCTCAGCCCTGCATAATGGGAACGGCAGATGACTCACCACTTCCTCTGAAGGGAGGGGGATGTCTGCTGGGGGTCAGGGGTGAGATGTGTGCAAATAAATATATAGAGGACAGTGAATGAAGGGGTCTGAAAGTCTTGTAATTGGAGGCAGCCAGGCAATGCTGTGGACAGAGCCACAGCTGATTCAGGAGTCAAGAAGACCTGCAGTGTGACCCTGGGCAAGTCCCTTCACCTCTGCCTCAGTTTCCTCATCTGTAAAATGGGAATAATCTTAGTATGTATTTCCCAGGGTTGCAGTGAAGAATAACCGAGATAATGTGTGTAAAGCATCTACGGACCTTAAATGCTCTAGAAATTACAATTTCCTTATTACAACGAAATGCAACATTCCTTCAGATTTGTGTTCTCATCTTTTAAGACATTTCTATATCTGATGCAAATCCAAACCCCTTTATCCCTGCCTGTCTTGCTCCTTCTTGTCTTTGGCAGCCCTGTCATCAGTATCGGTCTTTTCAATCAACCAAAAATAAGCATTTTTTAAGCACCTACTGTGTGCCAGGCACTGTGCTAAGCACAGGTGTCTTCCAGGCCAAACTCTTCGATGGTTACCGAGTCTTCCGAGAGTTTCTGCCACGTCCCAGGCTTGTCGCTGAGGTCCAACAAACAGGAGAGTCTGGAGGACCCCGGATCTTCTCCATCCCAGCGCAGGCATAGCTCCACTTTGGGCCCTGCCTGGTGTTCATTAGCAGGGTCATCTCTATCGTGTCTTTGAAGAAATACTGGGTCACTTGGATGTACAGAGATTGGGCTTGTTGGAGAGGTGCTTTGGAAGTGGCATCTTCTCTACCTAATCAAAACCCATTTCAGACCCTAACATGGTTGCTCTGCCCCCTCCCCCACTAGCCCCGAGGGGTTCAGGGTATGTCTTTTCTCTGCCATTGACTCGAGCTCCCCTGGTCTTCCTTCATTTTTAGGGGCTCAGTGACTAGCACCCCAGTCTCATTTAGCCAATTAACGTTGGATTCGCTTCATGAGGGAATATTTACTTCCGAAATAAAGCAAGAGCAAACACTTCCTCCATCTGGGGGCGTAATTACCAACACCGGCTCCTCCACCCCCCACCTCTGCATTTGGGGGGAGGGGGATTGGGTTCACCACCTGGCTCAGGTCTTACCCAGGCCTGGTCCCACCAACTTCCTGCCCAAGCTCCTTCCTTGGCTGGAGCCCCCTACCCTTTGTTCTTCAGGCCTGGCTGGCTGAGGTACTCAAGCCAGGTTCCTAGACACATGGATTCCTGCACTCCTAGCACAAATCAGTTCGATGTCAGGAAACACTGTGAGCAATCCCTCTGACCCACTGGCCCTGTGAAGGTGGGCTCCTCATTAAACCTCCTGCAGCCTTTGATTCTTCATCTGTAAAATGGTCAGGTTTTCACTGCCTCGCTCCAGGGGCTGCTGAGGGTTAGAGCTTTGAAAACACAGTTCAAGGTCCTGCGACACATCAGCGATTACTGTCACCCTGGTCATGCCCTCATCTTCTCTGATGGCGCGCAGGTCGAAATGATCCTGGGACCAGTCATGTGCTTGCTCCCCTTCCTCGATGTTTGAGGTTCTGCAGACAAAGTGCTTGGGTGTATAAAACACCTGCTTCTGTCACTGAGGACAGGTGTTGGGAGGTGAGCTCATCCTCCTCATTGACTGCTGCTCTGGGGGTCTTAGAGGTGGGCAGTGAATCTATGGAGCCCTGATCCAGGCATCAGGGGACCTGGGTTCTGGTCGTGGTCCCACCGCCAACTCCCTGTGCACTCACGGGAAAGCCTGCTCCCCACTTGGTGATTCTGGCCTCCTTTTGCAGGGGATCTTGGAGGACACAATCCCTTTGGTTCCAGCACAGGGAGCAGGGAAAGCAGCTTAGCCTCTGTCTGCGGGACCATTGTAAGCTGCCAGCTGGGGATGACCTGACTGTGCCCTCCTGGAGGCCTCAGCTCGAGGGCAGCTCAGGAAATGCCCCACCCTTTCCTCAGCGGGGGCGGGGGGGGGCAGTGGGGAACCAGCACCCTAGGGTCCAGGGAGACATGTGTGCTTTGGAAGGTCTCACTGTCCGTTCTTCTGGCCCTCACTGAGGGGCTGTAGCCTCCTCCAGCCTCTGGCCTTCCTACCTAAGAACACCATGTACCAAACAGGAAGGAGGCTTGGAGTTTTTCAGGTACAAGGACTTTTATTTTGCTTTTAGCAGCAAGTGAGGACAAATAACAAATGAAGTGATTGTATCCTCAGGGTAGGGGTCAGAACCGGAAGACCCAAGGGGCCTATGCTTGTCTGGGGCCCGCGGAGGTGCCAGAGTCAAGCTGCCGTGGGACTAGGGTATCTGACTGGCTGGCCAGAGAGGGCAGGCAGTGTACAGGGCAGGTGTTGGGGGACTTTCTAGGTGCTTGGGGGACCTCCTTTTACATACTCCCAAAGGCCTCGAGGCCAGGCTGGCTGCACAGTTTGCTGAAGACTCAGCCCCCAAATGGAACAACGGTTTCATTCCAGGGCACATCTGTGCAGCCCTTGGAAGCTGCTAATTCAGCCAGACAAACCTCCCTTGGAAAATGAGGTCTACTATGTCCCTACACACTGTAAAACACAATCAATTGCTTGGACTTGGAGGATTTGGGTTCAAATTCTGTCTCCTAGCTGTGTAACCTCTTTACTTTACCTGGGCCTCACTTTCCTTCTCTGTAAAATATGGAGGTTGGGCAAGATGGTCTCCAGTGAAATAAAGTGTGGAAGGCCCTTTGCAAACCCTAGCACTTCATGGAATTACAGGGATTATTCAAACTGCCCTGAGGCACAGTTTAGGTCCTGGGGATGCCCCCCCCACCCCCAAGCCGGATCTGAACCTCCTGACTGATGATTACTCAGGGCCACAGGGAATGTGCTTGGATGGGCAGAGCCAGAGACAAGGGCCACATTTCCCAGTTCATAGGAGACCCACAATGGTGTCTGTTTGCTACCACAAAAAGAGCTGCTATAAATATTTGATTTGAGCCATTTCCAAATCCTGTGTTCTTTCCATTACACCAAACTGTCTCTCTCAGACATAGCTGGTGTGTTTATCAACCTTGCAGAAGACCCACACCCGGGGGCTTAGTGAAGAACACCGCCATGGGAGAAAGCAATCAGCCAGATGCAGCAAGATGGTGGGTATGAACAACTGAGGAAACTGACCTGGGGAACCCAACTCTAAGAAAGGTGAGGGGGATGGACAGCAGGTTGACAGAGAGAAGGTTGGGCTGAATCTGTGGAGATGAGATTCAATAGCTAATAATAATAGTTAGCATTTACTATGTACCTACTATGTGCCAGGCACTGAGCTAAGTGCTTTCTGATAGGTAATAGCTAGCATTTTATATGGTTGCCTACTATGTGCCAGACAAAGCACTTTACAAACAATTATTTCATTTGATCCTCACAACAACCCTGGGAGATGGATGCTGTTATTACCCCCATTTTACAGACGAGAAAAATGAGGCAGACAGAGGTTAAGTGGCTTGCCCAGGGTTACCCAACTAGTAAGTATGTGAGGCTTGATTTGAACTCAGGTCTTCCTGACTCCAGGCCCAGTGCTCCATTGTGTTATGAGTTCCATGGGATACAGTAGGGTGGCTGCATTGAGAAGAGAGTCTAGGACTGGGAAAGTGATGGTCCTGCCGTATTTTACTGCAGTCAGGCTGCCTTGAGGACACCGTCTTCAGTTCTTGGCATCGCATTTCTGAGAGGGCATGGACAAGCTGTGGAGCGTCCAGAGGAGGGTGACCATCAGAGCTTGTTTCCTGGATAAGGGCCTTGGAAGGAGGTGGCCATGGCAAGTTCCCCAATCTAGCCTAAAATAGGAAACAGATTCTGTTTTAGCAGTTGGGAAATGCCTGGTTCTGGGGTGGGAAATCTTTCCGAGTCACCGATCTCTGTACTGTCAGATCACCCTCATGTTAGAAGAAAGAGCAGATATCCCAGGCTGGGAAACCGAGGCCACTCTAGCCCGGACTGTTTAGATAAGCCTTGGCTGTCCGTGATGTCGGCATGGTGTATTCCCTCACTCCTGGGGGGCCAGGGACTGTGTCACGTTTGTCTTTGCAATCACAGTCCCTAGCACACAGTAGGTATTTGGTGAGCTTTTTTGTTGATTGATTTTAGCAGCAAGAATTGTCCGAGGCTCCCATGATTGCATCTGCTGTATTAATATCTGTTGATTAAGAAACTAGATACCATATGAACAGGCTGTTCTCAGATGAAGAAATTAAAGCCATCTATAGTCACATGAAAAAATTCTCTAAATCATTATTGATTAGAGAAATGCAAATCAAAACAACTCTAAGGTACCACATCACACCTATCAGATTGGCCAACATGACAAAACAAGAAAATGATAAGTGTTGGAGAAGATGTGGGAAAATTGGAACACTAATGCATTGTTGGTGGAGTTGTGAAATGATCCAACCATTTTGGAGAGCAATTTGGAACGATGCCCAAAGGGCTACAGAAATGTGCATACCCTTTGACCCAGCAATAGCACTTCTTGGGCTATATCCCAAAGATATCATACAAATGGGAAAAGGACCCACATGTGCAAAAATATTTACAGCAACTCTTTCTGTGGTGGCAAAGAATTGGAAATTGAGGGAATGCCCATCAATTGGGGAATGGCTGAACAAGTTGTGGTATATGAATGGAATGGAATACTATTGTGCTATAAGAAATGATGAACAGACAGACTTCAGAAAAAACCTGGAAAGACTTACATGAACGCATGCTTAGTGAAGTGAGCACAACCAGGAGAATGTTGTATGCAGTAACAGCCACGTTGTGCAATGACTAATATTGATAGACTTAACCCTTCTCAGCAATACAAGGATCTAAGACACCTCCAAAGGCTTTGTGATGGAAAATGCTGTCCATAAAGAAGAAAGAACTATGGAGTTTGAATGCAGATCGAAGCATACTATTTGCTATTTTTTTTCTTGTTCCCTGTTTCTGGTGGTTCCTCCTATTGGTTCTAATTCTTTACAATGTGACTAATGTGAAAATATGTTTAATAGGAATGTAAATGCATAGCCTATATCAGATTGCGTGCCATCTTGGAGAGGGAGGTGGGGAGGGAGGGGGAGAAAAATTTAAAACTCAAAAGCTTATGGAAGTGATTGTTGATAATTCAAAATAAATTAATTTAAAAAATAAAAAATAAAAAAACCAAAAAATTTGTCCCCCCCCAAAAAAAAAGAAAAAAGAAAGAAACTAGATCCCAGGAAGAGTGAGTGTGGGGAGGGTTGGATGTTGGATCCTGAGTAGGAATCCCTCCTCTGCTCCTTCCTACCCATACAACCTTGGGCCTGGCAATCCCCCTCCTTGGGCTTAGGTTCCTTCTGTGGAATGATGGGCTTGGACTACGTGACAGCCATCTACGGCCCTTCCAACTCTATGTCCTAGAACCCTTACTGGAGACAGTGCTTGAGGGGGCCTGGCTGTGAGGTCATTCCGGCTGCTGGGGTTCTTCTCCAGGCCTTTCTCCTGGGCCATGGCCTTGTCAATGGCAGCCAGAAGGTCCCTACCCTCGCTTTGCTAATGTACCTGCCCCTCTAATGTGTGCTAATGTACCAAGGCTCTCCATTCAGTCAGTGTTCGCCAGGTGGGGACCGCTACCTGCTAGGCTGGGGCAGCAGAGGCCAAAGGGAGATCCCTGCAGCTGAAGTGGAATCAGCCCCCAGAGGCTGGAGCTAGCCACAGTAGGGAGGGGGCAAAAGAGGCCAATTTAGATCCATCTCAGGAAAACCTTCTCACCTTCAACTCATCCGAAGGCGACGGGCTGGTTCCCCTTCCTTCAACATCTTCAAGCAGAGGAGAGAAAAGAGGGGAGGAAACAAGCATTTCTATAGCACCTACTGTGTGCCAGGCACTATGCAAAGTGTGTTACAAGGTGTATCCCCTTCGATGCAGAGGCTGGGGGACTACTTGTTGGGGATTCCTCAGTTTCCTCTTCTGTAAATTTAGAGTTGGACCAGACTGCCTCTGCAATCTCTCCCAATCCTAAATCTAGGAAGCTAGAACTAAAAAGCTATTATAAATTCAGCAATGCACCTTTGAAAATGTCCTTTTAAAATCTGAACTTGACAAACTTCTCATTGATACGCATAAATGCATTTGTTTTTTATAAATCCCTGCAGTGTCTACATTGAAAAAAAAAAACCCAGCAACAGTTACAAATGCATGTGTGAGAGAAATAGAGGGAAACATACAGACGGGACCCTTAGCTTCCAGGGAGCTGGCTTGCCAGCTGATGGATTTGGGGGCAGTCCGGTTACTCTCGGGTCTGTGGGTCTGAACGCCTCACCGTGGATCTGTGATAGCCCCGCCTTCCAGAGCAAGTGCCCGCGGTCACCATTGTAAAGCCCTGGGGAGGGAGGTAGGAGCAGTGATCGCTGAGGAAGGTCTTTGGGGAAAAGATGCCATGTATCGTCCTCCTGCATCCCCAGGCATCTGCGTGGCTTCTCTTAGAAAAGGCGCAGCAGGGACAGGCAGGCCAGGTTCCAGGATTTACTCCTGGGATGACCACTCTGACCACTGCTATGACCACAGTTACTGATGACCCACGTCCTTCTGGATCTAGTCAAATCAAGTGAGCGCTAAGTGTCCCTTTGACCCTCGGGACTTCTCAGGGCTGCCTGCCAGAGGGAGGGCCAGTCCCGGCGGCAGCTGCGCCCAGTGACTGGCAGCCTGGGCAGCCCGGAGGGAAGCGTGTAAGTCCCGGGCAGAAGAGGTTTGGCGGCAATCACCCAGCCCCCCCCCCCCCATAACACCACCGGAAGACCTCTTCCTAAATCCTCCATTAATGAAAGCCAGGTGGCTACAGGCATGTAGGTGCTTCTGGCTCGGGGTCTGGGAGTAGGAGGGAAAATACCAGCGTAGGAAACAGGCGTGTGTCTTGTATTACTAGGCGCAGACAACAGCCTGGTTCTCTCGGGGCCTTGGTGAGGCTTTAACTATTTAATAAGAAAAGAATGGACACAAGCATGCCATGAACAAATCTGGGCACTGTCCCTGGCGTCGTCGGCCTGCCTTCCGCCCTGGAGCAGGTGTTGACGAGTTTTGCTAAACTGATGAATCTGAGAACCAGAAACTGACACTCTGGGCTTAATCACATCCCTCATGTCCGACGTGTGGGCCACGCGCGATGAGAGCAGGAGCCTCGGCCGCTGATTTCCTGGCCTCACATCAGAGGGCGTTGTCAACAGCCCGAGAGCCGCCCAAGCACCTCCGTGCAGCCGGCGAGGTGTGCTGGCCTCGAACTGGGGGAGCTAGTAGGTAAGACCATTCTCTGCCTGTTTCTGTTCACTCCGTCATCATCAATCAGAGACGAGGGTCCAATGACA
This sequence comes from Vombatus ursinus, assembly GCF_900497805.2. Taxonomy (NCBI): domain Eukaryota; kingdom Metazoa; phylum Chordata; class Mammalia; order Diprotodontia; family Vombatidae; genus Vombatus; species Vombatus ursinus. The sequence goes on from NW_020944038.1 coordinate 217,356, forward strand.
GAGACCTCAAGGGGGGCTTCCTGCTCTTGTTCATGGGGTCTCGTCTGCCCTTTTCCTGGCATGCTTAGCCTCTGTCTGCAGGACTGACCTTAAAACAGGATGGACGTTGAACTCTGTGTGCCGGAAAGCTCTATGTAGAGATTGGAGGGAAGGCTGCCTGAGCTGGAAGCCGGGACACTTGGGTTCCACCCCGATGCTGCCACTCCATCGTTGTGTGCTCTGGGGTGGACCCATATCCTTTATCTGGGGCTCAGTGTCCTCTTTGGCCCAGGGGATGGCCAAGGACCACTATGGCTCTAAATCCTATGGTGCTTTGATTGGCAGGACTAAATTATCTCCAAAGTGGCTGCTAACACTGTAATTCCAAAAGAATTTTAAGGAAGAAAAAAAAAGTAACCCGTGTATTGTACCCACTCTGAAGTGCCCACAGGTTTCTGGTTTTCATGGAGATTTGCTTAATGGGTCAATCACAAATCTGGTGCCTACCCTAGTAATAGACCAGGCAGGAAACATAAAGTAAATAGCAAAGGATTTACTTGAGACAGAAAAGCAAAATGAATAATGGAAAAGTCAAGCTGTGCAATCATCCTTAGACCCCCCTTCCCATACAAATTAATGCAATCTCCCACAAATTCACATGCTAGTGAGGAAGGGTTTAGGGCCCAATGCTTGATCATGTCTAAGGAATGAATGAATAGGTGAATGTAAAAGCATTTAATCTGCACTAGCCACAATACTATATCCTGGGGACATAGATAGGAAGATCAATCCCTGCCCTCAAGAAACTCACCTTCTAACAAGGAGGAGGAGAGCTCAGCTGTGGGGCCAATGGAAAGGCTTTACACCATATGGTGCAGTAGCAAAGCAGGCAGTAACGCATCTTTTTCAGTTTCATTTTCATTAATAAAACCATTTCTATTCCTGTGTCCATTGATGATGCCGAGGGTTTGGCTGTCAATAACTTCTGGGTTTTCATTCACTGTCTCTGCTGAGGAGGTTGGGGCTGCAGTGAAAGTATTCTAATCTAGGGCTAGTGGGAAAGAGGAAAGAGACACTCAAATGCAGACAGTCAAAACGTATTTGCTGTTATACTCAAACTGATTTGCTTCAGAAACAATGGTCATGGGGGGGAGGGGCAAAAAAAGCCTGAAGCCAGAGTTAATTAAATAAAAACATTTATTTACAGAAATAGAGATAAGTTTCAAATTTTTCTTCCTCCCTTCCTCCTCTCCCTGGTTCCTAAAATGGTAGGCAATTTGATATAGGTTTTATATGTGCAATCATGTAAAACATATTTCCATATTAGTCACAGTTGTGAAATAAGAAGCAGACCAAAAGGGAAAAGGAAAAAAAAAACATGAAAAAAAGTAAAGTGAAAATCGTATGCTTCGATCTACATTCAGAATCCGTCAGCTCTTCTGGATGCGGATAGCACTTTCCTTCACGAGTCCTTTGTGGATCTTGGATTGTGGTGTTGCTGAGAAGAGCTGAGTCATTCATAGTTGATCATCACACTATTGCTGATACTATGCACAATGTTTTCCTGGTTCTGCTCTTTTCACTCTGCATCAGTTTATGTAAGTCTTTTCAGGCTTTTCTGAAGTCTGCCTGCTTATCATTTCTTATTGCACAATAGTATTCCATTACATTCGTATGCTACAACTTGTTCAGCTATTACCCAATTGACAGGCATCCCCTCAATTTCCAACTTTTTGCTACCGTGAAAAGAGCTGCTATAAATAATTTTGTACAAATATGTTCTTTCCCCTTTATTGAATTTCTTTGGGATAGAGTCCTAGTAGTGATATTGCTGGATCAAAGGTATACACAATTTGGTTGCCTTTTGGGCATAGTTCCAAATTGCCCTCCAGAATGGTTGGATCAATTCACAACTCCACTAACAATGCATCAGTGTCCCAGTTCTCCCACATATCCTCCAACATCCAACATTTTCCTTTTTTGTCATGTTAGCCACTCTGATAGGTGTGAAGTGGTACCTCAGAGTTTTTCTAATTTTCATTTCTCTGATAGTGAGTTAGAGCATTTTTTCATATGACTATTGATAACATTGATTTCTTTGTCTGAAAACTGCGTGTTCATGTCAATTGGAGAATGACTTGTATTTTTAATAAATTTGACTCAGTTCTCTATATATTTGAGAAATGAGGCCTTTATCAGAGATACTTGTAAATTCCCCCCCACTCAGTTTTCTGTTTTTCCTTCTAATTTTGGTTGCATTGGTTTTGTTTGTGCAAAAACTTTTAAATTTTATACAATCAAAATTATCTATTTTACATTTTGCAATGCTCTCTATACCTTCTTTGGTCTTAAATTATTCCCTTATCCATAACCCTGACAAACAAACTATTCTATACTCTCTTAATTTGCTTATGGTATCATCCTTTATGTGTAAATCAAGTACCCATCTTGACCTCATCTTGGTATACAGTGTGAGATGTTTGTCTATACCCGTTTTCTATTTCTGTTTTCCAGTTTTCCCAGAAGTTTTTGTCAAATAATGAGTTTTCATTCTGAAAGCTTGCATCTTTATGTTTATCGTATACAAGATTACTATGATCATTTGTTATAATATAATTTGTACCTAATCTATTCCACTGACCCACTCTATTTCTTAGCCAGTAGCAGATTGTCTTGTCAATTGGCATGGCTAGACCACTTTTTTCACATTTTTTTTTCATTGATTCCCTTGATATCCTTGAGTTCTTGTTCTTCCAGATGAATTTTCTTATTATTTTTTCTAGCTCTGTAAAATAATTTTTTTGATATTTTGATTGGTATGGCACTAAATAAATAGATTAATTGAGCAAAATTGTCATTTTTATTATATTGGCTCAACCTACCCATGATCAATTAATATTTTTCCAATTGTTTAGATCTGACTTTATTTGTGTGAAGTGTTTTGTAATTGTGTTCATATAGTTCCTGGGGTTTTCTTGGCAGATAGACTTCCAAGTATTTTATATTGTCTATAGTAATTTTAAATGGTATTTATCTTTCTATCTCTTGCCGCTGGACTTTGTTGGCAATAGGTAGAAATACCGATGATGTATGTGGGTTGATTTTGTATCCTACAACTTTGCTAAAGTTGTTAATAATTTTAAGTAGTTTTTTTAATTGATCCTCTAGGATTTTCTAAATATACCATCATATCATCTGCAAAGAGTGATAGTTTGTTTCCTCGTTGCCTATTCTAATTCCTTTACTTTCTTTTTCTTCTCTTATTGCTAGAGCTAACATTTCTAGCACAATATTAAATAGTAGAGGTGATAATGGGCATCCTTGCTTCATCCTTGATTGTATTTCCCATTACAGATAATGCTTGCTGATGATTTTAGATAAATATTACTTATCATTTTAAGGTAAGCTCCATTTATTCCTATGCTCTCTAGTGTTTTAATAGGAATGGATGCTATATTTTGTCAAAGGCTTTTTCTGGATCTATTTTCTACAGATAATCATATGATTTCTGTTGGTTTTGCTATTGATATGGTCAATTATGCTGTTAGTTTTCCTAACATTGAACCAGCCCTGCATTCCTAGTATAAATCCCACCTGGTCATAGTATATGATCTTTGTGATATATTGCTGTAATCTCTTTGCTAGTATTTTATTTAAACATTTTGAATCAATATTCATTAAGGAAATTGGTCTATAGTTTTCTTTCTCTGTTTTGGTTCTTCCTGATTTGGGTATCACCACCATATTTGTGTCATGAAAGGAATTTGGTAGGATTCCTTCTTTGCCTATTTTTCCAAATAGTTTGTATATTGGGATTTTTAATCCTAAGTAATAAGTATATATTGGGATTAATTGTTCTTTAAATGTTTGGTAGAATTTGTTTGTGAATTCATGTGGTCTTGGGGATTTTTTTTCTTAGAAAGTTCATGAATGGCTTGTTCAATTTCTTTTTTCTAAGATTGGGTTATTTAAGTATTTTATTTCTTTTTTTTGTTAATTTGAGTAATTTATATTTTTGTAGGTATTTGTCCATTTTATTTAGATTGTCAAATTTATTGGTACATGATTGTGCAAAATAGCTCCTAACAATTGTCTTAATTTCCTCTTCATTGATGGTGAGTTCACCCCTTTCATTTTTGGTACTAGTAATTTGGTTTTCTTCTTTCCTTTTTTAAATCAAATTAACCAATGGTTTATCTATTTTATTGTTTTTTTCATAAAGCCAACTTCTAGTTTTATTTCTTAGTTCAATGGTTTTCTTACTTTCAATTTCATTAATCTCTCCTTTGATTTTGAGGATTTCCAATTTGGTGTTTAATTGGGGATTTTTAATTTCTTATTTTTCTAGTTTTTTAGTTGTATGCCCAATTTATTGATCTGCTCTTTCTCTATTTTATTATTGCAAGCAATTAGATATATACATTTTCCCCCTAAGGACCGCTTGGCTACATCCGATAAATTTTGATATATTATCTCATTGTTGTAATTTTCTTTAATGAAATTATCAATTGTTTCTATGATTTGTTCTTTGACCTATTTTTTTAAAAAATTAGGTTATTTAATTTCCAATTGATTTTGAATCTCTCTTTCCATTGTCCATTATTTAATGTAATTTTTTATTGCATTACGATCTGAAAAGGATGCATTTAGTATTTCTGCTTTTCTGCATTTGGTTGTGAGATTTTTATGTTCTAATACATGGTCAATTTTTGTGTAGGTGCCATGGACTACTGAGAAAAAGGTATATTCTCTTTCTATTCCCATTCAATTTTCTCCAGAGAGCTATCATATCTAATTTTTCCAGAATTTCATTCACCTCCTTAACTTCTTTCTTGTTTATTTTTTGACCAGATTTATCTAGTTCTGAGAGGGGAAAGTTGAGGTCCCCCCCAGTATAGTTTTATTATCTATTTTCTCCTGTAACTCATTAAACTTTAACTTCAAAAATTTAGATGCTATACCAGTTGATGCATATATGTTTAGTATTGATATGACTTCATTGTCTGTAGTACCTTTCAGCAAGATATAGTTTCCTTCATTATCTCTTTTGATTGGGTCATTGCTTTGTCTGGTATCATGATTGCTACCCCTGCTTTCTTTGCTTCAGCTGAAGCATAAAAGATTCTGCTCCAGCCCCTTACCTTTACCCTGTGTATATCTCTCTGCTTCAGATGCATTTCTTGTAAACAACATATTGTAAGATCCTGGTTTTTAATCCATTCTGCTATCCACTGCTATTTTATGTGGGAGTTCATACCATTCACATTTAGAGTTAAGACAACTAACTATGTATTTCTCTCCAGGCTATTTTTGGCTTGTTTATTCCCCTTTCTCTCTTACTCCCACCTTTTCTCTCCTTATAAGTATTTTACTTCTGATCACTGACTTCCCCAATATACCCTGCCTTTTGTCAGGCCCCCTCCCCTTCTATTATTCCTGTCCCTTTTTACTTCCTTATAGGGTTAGATAGATTTCTATGTCCAACTGAATGTATGTGTTATTTTATTCCCTCTTTGAGCCAATTTTGATGAGACTAAGGGTTAAACTTTGCCTGTCACCTCCACACTCCCCCTATCTTCCCCTCCATTATAATAGCTTTTTCATGCCTTATTTATTTATTTATCTATTTATCTATCTATCTATCTATTTATTTATTTTGGTGAGGCAATTGGGGTTAAGTGACTTGCCTAGAGTCACACAGCTAGTGAGTTATGTGTCTGAGGCTGGATTTGAACTCAGGTCCTCCTGACACCAGGGCTGGTGCTCTATCCACTGCACCACCTAGCTGCCTCCTTCATGCCTCTTTTGTGTGGGATAATTTACCACATTCAATACCTCCCTCCTTCTTTTTCCAGTGCAATTTTATTTCTCACTCCTTTTTGTTTTTTGGGTATCATCCCATCAAAGTCACCTTATATCCATACCCTCTGTCTACATATACTCCTTTAATTGCTCTTACAGTAATAAAATTGTTAATAGTTACAAATATTATCTTTCCATATAGAAATATAAACAGTTTAACCTTATTGAATTTCTTATGTTTTTTTTTCTTGTTTCTTCTTTACCTTTTTTATGTTTCCCTTGAGTCTTGTATTAAAAGTCAAATTTTTTTATTCATCTCTGGCCTTTTAATTAAAAATGCTTGGAAGTCCTCTGTTTTGTTAAATGTCCATTTGTTTCCCTGAAAGATTATATTCAGTTTTGCTAGATAAGTGATTCTTGGTTGTAATCCTAACTTTTTTTTTTGCCTTCTGGCATATCATATTCCAAGCCCTGCAGTTCTTTAATGTGGAAACTGCCAAATCCTGAATCATCCTGACTGTGGCTTCATGATATTTGAATTGTTTCTTTTTGGCTGCTGGTGATACTTTCTCCTTGATCTGTGAGCTCTGGAATTTGGCTATGATGTTCCTGGGAGTTTTCATTGTGGGATCTCTTTCAGGTGGTGATTGGTGGATTCTTTCCATTTCATTTTGCCCTCTGGTTCTAATATATCAGAGCAGTTTTCGTTCATAATTTCTTGAAAGATATTGTCAAGGCTTTTTTTGTTTGTTTGTTTGTTTTTGATTATGGTTTTCTGGTAATTAAATAATTCTTATATTATCTCTCCTGGATCTGTTTTCTAGGTCAGTTGTTTTTCCAATGAAATATTTCACATTTTCTTCTGAGAGTCATTATTTTCCACTTGTTCAATTCTAATTTTTAATGAATTATTTCCTTCAGTGAACTTTTGTACTTCCTTTCCCATTTGACCAATTCTACTTTTTAGGGAGTTCTTTTCCTCAGTAAATTGTTGTATATATTTTCCCATGCTATTGGCTCTTTTTTCATGATTCTTTTGCCTTACTCTCATTTCTTTTCCCAATTTTTCTTCTACTTCTCTCATTTGCTTTTAAAAATCATTTTTAAGCTCTCTCAGGAATTCTTTTTGGGCCTGAAACCAAATTACATTTTTCTTTGAGGCTTCACACATAGCCATTTTGACACTCTTGTCCTCTTCTCAGTTTATGCCTTGATCCTCCCTATCATCATACTAACTTTCTATAGTCAAGCTCTTTTTTTTTTTTTTTTGTAATTTGATGTTTTTTTTGTGAGTTGGGTGCTCTGGTCCTGCACTGTCTTAAGCTTTTTGTGCTGGGGTTCTGAGTTTTACTGCTGGCTTTCACTGGGCTTCAGGGTTTAACTGCTTGCTTTCTTTGGAGGGTAGGCTTCCCTTCTCGCTTGTAATGGGAGGCAGAGGTTCTCTGTTGGCCTCCCCTGGCTGTGGGGGTTAGCTGCTGGCCTGCTCCAGGGGTGGGGCCTTGCTGCACTGCACAGGCTGCTCACTTGCCTGGGGGCTCCTAGTTTGCAGGAAGGCGGGGCCTTGCTGGTGGATTGCCCCAGGCTTGGAGCCTTGCTGCAGGCCCCCTGCCATGAGGCTGGCTGCTGCTGATGCTCTTGGACCTTGCTCCTCTCCTACCCCAGCGAGACAGGGCTGGGCTTTCCTGCAGGGCTGGTAGTTGGCCCTGTTTGGTTGGTCTTACCCTGGGACCTCCTGGGCTAGATGGGGCTGGACCTCTGGGCCCAACTCCAGCATCTTAGGGAAGTGTTAGAGACTTCAGAGCCCTGGGGTCTGGGCTGGCCTGCTCTGAGCATCCCTTTGGCCACTGCCTCCTGCCCCCTGAATGAGCCAGAGGACTTTCTCCAAGGAGGCTTCTGCTCTTGGGCCTGCAGTCTTTCAGTTCACAAGAATTTATTAGGCACCTACTATGGGCCAGGCCCTGTGCTGAGTGCAAGGGATACAAAAAGACAGACCCTGCCCTCAAGGAGCTTACAATCTAAAAATATACAAACGAGCTCTATACAGGATAAATAAGAGATAATTAAGGGAGGCAAGACACTGGAATGAAGGGGGGTGAGGAAGGCTTCCTGTAGAAGGGAGGGGTTTAGTTGGGACTTAAAGGAAGCCTGGGAGGTCAGTTGTCAGAGCAGAGGAGGGAGAGGGTTCCAGGGTTGGGGGATGGTCAGAGAGAGAGCCCAGAGGCAGGAAATGGAGGGTTCTGATCCTAGGACAGCCAGGAGGCCGGGGGTACTGCACCAGAGGACATGCTGAGGAGTAGAATATGAGAAGTATGGAAAGGGAGGGAGGAGGCAGGTTAGGAAGGGCTTTGAACAACAGCATTTTGTATTTGATCCTGGAGGTGACAGGGAACCCCTGGAGTTTATTGAGTGGAGCGTGACATATCGCTTTAGACAATTCCCTTTGGTGGCTGGATGGGGGATGGACTGGAGAGGAGAGAAATATGGGGCAGACAGACCCTCCAGGTATTAGGAGATGAGGCAGGGTCACAGGAGAGATGTTGCAATGATGACCTCACAGGCTTTCACAACAGCTTGGATATGGGGGGTGGTGGGTGGTGAGAGTGAGGAGCTCGGGATGGCTCCTGGGTTAGGAGCCTGGGGCACTGGGAGGACAGCATTGCCTTCTATAGCCACAGAGACGGTAAAGGGAGAGGGGGTGTCTGGTGGCGGAAAGATCACGAGTTATGTTTTGGACATGTTGAGTTTCAGATGTCTGCTGGACATCTAGTTTGAGATGTCTAAAAGGGAGCTGAAGATGAGAGATTGGAATGAACAGAGAGACAGGTGCAGGATTGGGAGGTTTGAGAATCATCAGAACAGAGATGGTTATTAAATCCTTGGGAACTGATGAGATCACCCAGGGAAGTGGAGAGACCAGGACAAAGCGCTGAAGGATACCTCTGGTTAGCAGACTTTGGAGGAGGAGCCAGCAAAAGAAATAGGGAAGGAGCAGTTAGACAATTAGGAAAACTGGGAGGAAGGGGGGAGTTCCAAAGACCTAGGGAGAAGATATCAAGGAGGAGTGACCGACAATGTCAAAAGCTGCAGGGAGGTCAAGGAGAATGAGGATGGAGAGAAGGCCACTGGATTTAGAGAGATCACTAAGAACTCTAGAGAGAGCAGTTATGGTGGAAGTAGGATGTCAGATGCCAGATTGTAAGGGGTTAATAAGAGAGTGAGAGGAGGGGGAATGGAGCTACAAAGGGCAGGAGAAATAGAGGATGATAGTGGGGATAGAAGGGTAAAGGGAGGGTTTTTTTTAGGATGGGGGAGACATGGGTGTGTTTTTAGGCACGAGGGAGGGAGCCAGTGGACAGGAAGAGATTGAAAATGGCAGAGAGGCAGTCTGCTGGAGGAGATAGGATGGAAGGGGATCTCTTGAGTAGGTAGAGGGGTCAGCCGTGATCAGGAGTGAGGCCACCTCACCATGGGAGACAGAGGGAAAGGAGGACAGAGAGGCCAAACCCCCTGAAGAACAGGAGATGAGGAAGAGGGGAGAAGAGGGAGCTCATGGCAATGGCTGCCAATTTTTTTCTGTAAAATATGAGTCAGGGGTCTCTGCTGAGAAGCTAGGGGGAGTGGGAGCTAGGCGGGTTAGAGGAGGGATGAGGAGGTTTGGAGGAGCTGAGGTTGAGAGAGGATAGGAGGATGAGCTAGCAGCAATAATCGGCGGATTCCCTGCAATTTCTCCTGTATCCATCCTGTTAGGATATGGCTGTCTGCATGTTGTCTAAAGACTGTGAGCTCCCTGAAGGCAAAGTCTGCTTAGTTTTGCTTCCCTACATCCTTTTGGTATCTTCCTTACTTATCACAGTGCTTGGCACATGGTAGGTGCCTAATAAATGCTTGTTGACCGATCGACTAAACCCAGGTGGTTAGCCCTGCTCCAGACTCCCAAGGAGGCTAGGGGAAATGCCTCCAGGAGGGAGGTGTGGACAGACCCTGTGGGGTAATGACCTGGAGGTCCCCCGAAGGAACCCCAGCGGGGTAATGACCTCGAGGTCCCCCGAAGGAACCCCAGTGAGAGAAATGAGTCTTTTACATGTGCATTTCTGGTTAGAATTCCTGGTGGTAGACAAGGAAAGCTTCCTCTGCCCACCTCAGCTCTGCCTGCCATCGCTGTCTCTGCTTCTCTGCATCTCACTCCAGAACCACTCTCTCCCTAGTTTGGTTTCACTGCCATCGAATTTCCTGCAGTCTTCTCAACTTACAGAACAGGTGAAAAACCTTGACCTTCCTCTGCCCTGATGCCAAACAAGACACAAAACAGTTCTGGAGATTAAAAATCAACTGGAACAACACAGACCATCATTGGGGATTCCAGATTTTCATCCTAGCCTCACTGGTCAAAAGCCTGCAGGGCTGACTGTGGAAAGGGAATGGCTTCTGGCACTCAGGCAGTCTCTGCTCCCCAGCTGAGGTCTCTCTGCCCCCTGACCAACCCTGAAGAGCCCCGTAGCCATGGTGAGGTGTCTTGATCTCCAAGGGTCAGCCCACCTGGCCCCAGGGTCCTCTTCCTACCTGACACTGGTACTGATGCCCCCTCTGACCAGACCTCCTGAGACCACACCCTTCCCCACTGGGCTTCTTGACTGGGGAGACCTGTCCCTGTCACACCCAGACACAACCTCTGTCTCTCTCCCTCAGCAGCTATACCATAGCTCACCCATCTCTGTTTTCTTCTCTCACTCTGGGAAATGTCTCCCTTTCAACACTCCCATGTTTCCAAAAGGTGAGCCAGTGCTCCACTCTGTGGCTCTACCTTCCATCCTTGTGGCTTCCCAGACTCAAACTCTGGCCACCTGATATGAGTAGGATGTGTGTGTGTTGTGTGTGTATGTGTGTGTGTGTGTGTGTGTGTGTGTTACCCATGTTATGTAGGTCCATGTGTCTTTAGATGTGACTTCCGGGGAAGAATGGATAGATATCTCTAGAGTTCTCTCTACCCGCTTCTCCAAGGGAAATATTGATTCTTGCCATGAAGAAGGAGAAGATTAGGGCCAGGAGAATGGCCAGAGAGAGGCTGCAATTCTATTTATTCACTCCCTAAGTATTTGTAGGTTCAGGCTGCACTCCTCATGACTATCGCTTAATAGGGAGTGTGTGCCCCAAGCTGTATATTCAAAGCTTGACTCCCTCTCCACCATATGCCAATGTCACAAAGACCACACATAGTGAATGGCAAACAAGCCCATTTATCCAAGCCAATAGCTAACAGAAAGCAGAGAAGTTGATACAGATGAGAAAATGCCAGACAATAAGCATATATACTAGAATATGCTCAGCAATACACACCCACGGCTCATTTGTCAAAGTGATCTTTCTAAAGCTCAGGTCTGACCTTGTTCTCAGTAAATTCCAGGGGCTCCCTATGACCTCCAGAATCACATATAAAATCCCATTTGGCGTTCGAAGCCCTCCTTTGTAACTTGCCGTCCCCCTGCCCCTTCCAGTCTGCTTGGACTGACATTTTCCACGTACTTTTCAACCCAGTGATGGCGGCCTCTTTGGTATTCTTCCATCTCTTGACTGAGCATTTTCTCTAGCTTGTCCTCCATTCCTAGAGTGCTCCCCCTCATCTCCACCTTCCCGCTTCCTTTAAGCCTCAGCTACAACCTCCCCTACTCTAAGAAGCCTTTCTCAGTCCCCCAGGATCCTAGTGCCCCCTTCTGTTAATTATCTCCAGTTTATCTTGTCTGAGGTTTATTTGTACATAGTTAGATGTATGCCATCCCATCCCCCTCCCCACACCATTAGTCTGTAAACTCCCTGAGGTCAGGAACTGTCTTTTTTTTCCTTTGGAATTTCCAGCACTTAGCACAGTGCCTGGCACATAGTAGGCACTTAATAAGTGTTTATTGATTGACTCACTGAGCTCTCCCATTGGGACAAGAAATCTCAGCACAACCAAGAGACAATCTCACATCTCACCCAAGGGAAAATCCCCCGAAGTCTCTCTGCTGTGGCAAACTGTAATGTGACATAATCGGGGGCCAGTTCTTCTTCTCAGAGCCTTTCTCTCCCTCCAGAGATCTCTCCCTGGAGAAAGTCTAGAATCACGAGTTTGTTTTCTTAAAGCTAGACACCAAAAGACTCAGGATCTCTGTTCCAAGCACCCAGGACTTGGTCCATTATGGAGGCATGAAGCATTGAGTAACCAATCTCCACCAATGGGAGGAGTTTGAAGCCAATGAGCCAATGCCTTGGCTACCATGTGTTCCTCTATTTGAAAGCAAAATCCTTGAGGGCAGTGATTGTCCTGGCACAGAATAGTGCATTGAGTAAGTGGTTTTTCCACTCATTCATTCACATGAAGGAAATCTGGGGTCTCCAATAGACCACAAGCTCAATATGAGGCAATCAATAAATCAAAAAGCATTTATTAAGGACCTACTGTGTGCCAGACACTGTGCTAAGCCCTGGAGAATATAAAGGCAACAATGAAACAGTCTCTGTTCTCATGAAGCTTACATTCTTTCTGGGGAAGTCACACACACATACATAAAAGTATATTAGAGTACAATACAATAAACACTTATTAAGCATCTACTATTTGCCAGGCACTGTGTTAAGTGCTGGGGATACAAATAAAGAAAAGATAGTTCCTGCCCTCAAGGAGCTTACAATCTAATGGGGAAACAGTATTTTTGGAATTTGAATAGCTAGGGTCGGTTAGCTCCCACCTCACCCCATGATGTTGGAATGAAAACCATGTAAAGCAGTTGGTGAGTAATGTAGACTTGGCTGGCCTTCTCAGCCTCTTTGAGGGATGGTTTTTGCTCCCCCTCCAGTCCTCCAATCAGAGGGGCAGAGAGCCCAGAGGGGGCTGATAAGGTGTGAGTACCAAAGCTGAAGCCATTTCTATGATGATGAGTTTCTTGGTGGTGAGGTTATCTTGGGTGGGGCATAAAGATGGTGATGGAGATGAAACCAAGTGGCAGCTGGTGAGAAATGAAGAAATCAAGTGAAATATTCAGAATAAAGACAAAGCAGCTGGTGTGTGTGTGTGTGTGTGTGTGGGTGTGTGAATGTGAGTGTGTGTGTGAATGTGTATGAGTGTGTGTGTGTGGTGTGTGTGTGTGTGTGAGAGAGAGAGAGAGAGAGAGAGAGAGAGAGATAGAGAAGAGGCATCAACAAAGGAGAAGTTGGCACTCAGGCTGGGTCTTGAAGGAAACAAAAGATTCCAAGGAGCAGAAGTGAAGGAGGGCTGCATTCTAGGGACAGGAGACAGCTATTGAGAAAACATGGAGGCAGAAGGCAGAGGGTTATTGGTGAGGAGGAGCACAAAGGCTCTGTGCAAGAATGGGCATCTTGTCTAATACGTTGAAAGCCATGGCTTAGGACCAGCTTCCGAGTCGGTATCTCCTTCTAAAGACAATGGGATGTCCTGGAGCTTTTGGAGGAGCAGGTGGGACCTGATCAGACCTGGGCTTTATAGTGATCGATGAGGAGTTGATGGAGACGGGCTTGAGGCGGGGAGAGCAGGCAGAAAGCTACTGCCATAGTCCAGGTGAGAGGAGATGAGGACCCGAACGAGGGTGGTAGCTGTGGGGGTGGGGAGAAGGGGGTACATCTGAGACATGCTGAGGGGGAGAACCACAATATTTGACACCTGATTGTATGTTATGGTAGTTTTCATTTAAATATCATTTATGAGGGGCAGCTAGGTGACAAAGTGCATAGAACACCGGTCCTGAAGTCAGGAGGGCCTGAGTTCAAATCCGGTCTCAGACCAAACACTTGACACTTACTAGCTGTGTGACCCTGGGCAAGTCACTTAACCCCAATTGCCTAAAATAAAATAAATATCATTTACGCTTTGAAAACACTTCATGTTTTACCTCATTTCAGTCCTTACAATGACCCTGGGAGGGAGGCAATATCATTAACCTCCTTGTACAGATGGAGAAACTGAGGCAGCTAGAGGTTAAGTGACTTGCCAGAGTCACACAGAAAGTGTCTGCACATTCATATTCAGGTCTTCCTGACTCCAGGTCCTAAGCTCCTTTCCCTATGTTGTGGGTTTTCACACTGATCTCAGGACTCCTTTACTCTCTTTACAATTACTGAAGACTCTAGACAGCTTCTGTTTATGGGAATTCTATCTCTAGATATTTTCCATATTAGAAGTTAAAATGGATAAAAGTTTTAAAATAGTAATTAATGCATTTAAAAATAACAATAGTAAACCCAGTACATGTTAACATAAAATACTTTTTATGGAAAATAACTGTATTTTCCAAGACAAAAAAAATTTAGTGAGAAGATCTGCATTGTTTTGCATATTTTTGCCAATGTCTTTAATGTCTCACTTAATAGAAGACAGCTGGATTCTCCTATCTGCTTCTGCATCCAATCTGTTGCAATCTGTTGTTTTGGGTGAAGTATATGAAGGAAATCTGGCCTCACACAGATATGTAGTTAGAAAAGGGAAGAGTGTTTTAAGAGGCAAATAATATCTTAGTATTATTATGAAAATAGTTCTGACCTTACTGTTCCCCTGAAAGGGCCTCAGGGTCTACAGACCCTACTTTGAAAGCTGCTGCATTCTGCCATGTCTTCAATACCTCATCTGTAAAATGACGGTAATAATATGCCTACCTCAGGGCTGGGGGGGAGGCTCAGATAACATCATATTTTTGAGGTGATTGCAAGCCTTAAAATGCTCTAGAAGTGACAGCTGGCTATTATGGCATCCATCTGATTACAGATGTGGAGCAATTGGGACTGAGGAGTCAGGCAGTACTGAGATTATGACCCAGAGAACGGGAGGATCATGAGACATTCATGGGAAAGAGGGAAATTTGGAAGGGGCATGGCTTTTGGGGAAAACAATGAGTTCTACTTTGGACAGAGTTTGAGATGTCTCTGGGACATCAGTTCAAAACACCCACCGGGCACTTGGTGATAGCAGGACTGGTGTTCAGTAGAGAGACGTGTGTCATCTCCATAGACATGATTCTTAGATCCATGAAAGCTGATGAGGTCACCATGAGACAAAAGGGGACCCAGGACACATTCTTTCCCCTCCCCAAGTCAAGGAGTATGAGATGGATGATGGACCTAGAAAGAGGACTGAGAAGGGATCACCCATACAGGGAAAACCAAGAGATCTGCATCATGAAAACCCCAGAGAAGAGAAATCATCTAGGATGATGGCCAGTAATCTCAAATACTGCAGGGGTTGAGAAGGATGAAGACTGAGAAGAGGACATGGGGCCTGATGATTAGATAGACAACCACCCAGTGTTGCTGGCCAGTGACACCGACAGAGCCCAGTGACCTGTCTGAACCGGCAAGTGACGGGGCTTCTCTAGCATTGGCCCACTCTCCTTCAGGGATGTGATTTTCCTTTTCCTTTCATGGAACCATGGCTTCCTTTTCCAAGCTGGGGTACCAAGTGGCTGCTTCCAGAGCAAGGAACATGCCTTTACTTTTCTCACTTGTAGCCTGGGGTTGTTATCAGTTTGTGCTGGTTTTTTCTGTTTTTTTTTTTTTTTTAACTAGAAGTATATGCATTTTCAGGGTAACAAGGTGGTGTAGTGGATAAAGCACTGGGTCTGGAATCAGAGAGACACATCTTCCTGAGTTTAAATCTGGCCTCAGTTACTGGCTGTGTGACCCTTGGCAAGTCACTTAACCCTGTCTACTTCAGTTTCTTCATCTGTAAAATGAGCTAGGGAAAGAAATGACAAACCACTCCAGTATTCCTTGCAAAGAAAATACCAAATCGGGGCACAAAGAGTCAGACATGGATACAACTGACAAAAAATATGCATTTTAAATTCTTTGCCAGAGTCCCAACAGATCGATGCCAGCCTCCCTTCTTTGCCATAATGGCTCTGGTCCTAGGTCCATCCACCCCCACATCTGGACCAAATATCCATCTCTCTAAACCAGAGAATGCTTTCTCTCCCTCTCTTTCTTCCATCTACATCCATGAGCACTAAATAACTATGACACACAGCTTAGAAATTCTGCTGACCAACAGGGTTTTTTTTTATGGCAGGTAAATAAAATGTCATTTGAAAGCAGCAGATAAGGAACTAACAAGCAAGCTCCTCTGGTAATAACTGGAAAGGGGCCAAACAGCTTTGCTAAGAGGAGGTGGAAGGGGCTGCAGATTCTGGTCTTCGACCCATTCCTGGGTGTATCTTTCAGCAGCTGCTTCGGGTCTTATCTCACAGGGATCTCTGCACTTGAGACGGCCTCCTCCTCCAGGCTGCCTGGCTCCCCTTGGGGGGGTCTTTGACACATGAACCCCTCACCCACGTCAGAGCTGAGGGAGAGCTTGTTGGGACTGAGGGACAACCACTCCCTGCCAGTGGATGGTGGCCAGCACCCACTTGCCTCTCACTCTACACCTAAGCTCAAAAAGCGGGTTACAAAGAGATCACTGGCAACTTTGAAGAGAGGAGTATCAGGTGATTGATAAGATTAGAAACCAGAATTCAAAGGATGGAGAAATGAGTGGGAGGAGAAATGGATACACCAAACACAGACAGCTCACTCTAACAGTTTGGCTGCAAAGGGAGCAGAGAATGACAGGATCACAGATTTAGAGCTGGAAGAGACCGAGAATCGGCCTCAAGTCCGACCCAACCATTTTACAGATTAAGAAATTGAGGGATAGACATAAAGTGACCTGCCCAAGGTCATAACGCTAGCAAGTGTCTGAGGCAGGGTTCAAACCTGGGTCTCCTTGGCTCCAAGTTCAGCACTGTCTCCACTGTGGTACCCAGCAGATGGATCTGAAGGATGGGGAGGTCTAAAGAAGGTTTGTCACGTGGTGAGGAAGACTGGAGCATGTCTGAGGGCAGCAGGGACAGAACAGGTCCATAGAGACTGAGATAGGAGGGAATGATGGTGGGTGCCATCTGCTGGAAAAGACGGGCGGGGAGGGGATCAAGGTCATGGGTCCAGGGGTTCCATTTTGCAAGGAGAAGGGTCAAGTCTACATCAGAGCCTATAAGAAAGGAAGAAATCAAAGGGCTTTGGTGGAAGGATGAACTCAGCAAATAGAGGAAGTTTTCTCAACAAATGTGAGGTAAGGTCTTCAGCTGAGAAAGCAGGTAGAGGCCAGCACATTAAGGAGAGTTTAAGTTTAAGGAGAGAAGGTGGATCCAGGCAGGAGCGGGGCTTTTCTCAAGTAAATGTTCTGGTTGCAGCCTTAGTGGGTGAGACCCCAAAGTGGCTCTGACTCAGGAGCAGACTCCACAGTAGTGGCTCTCAGCTCCCCCTCCCCGCTCCCCAGGCAGCGGCTCTGCCCCAGGACAGAGGAGGCCAGTCTGGGAGGAGCACGAGTACCTGAAGCTGCCAATTCTGGTGCCCATCTGTTATGCCAGGCTTGGTCAGCTGCAGGGGTCAGGAGGACAGTGAAATGGGGTGGGAGGGGGAAGGGCAGGTCAGAGGCTCTCCATCCTTATCTGGGAGCTGAGGGGCATGGGTCAGGGATTGTGAAAGAGATCATTGCCTCCTGTCTGAAGTCAGCATCTCCTCGGAGGCTTCCGGGGATGGAGAAAGGTGGGTCGGAAAGTCCTGGAGCCCGCATCCAAAGGGTGTCTTGGGGACCTGGTCAGGCTCTTAGAAGAGAGAACACGGGATATCTGAGGGACCCTGAGAGCCTTCATTTTACAGCCTGGGTGTGGGAAATGAATCGACCAGTTCCTGTCGCAGGTCCAGGACAAGGGCTCAGGCTCCCCGATCCCAGGCATTATTCCACACCGTCTTGCACTGGTGAGAGACGGTCAGAGAAATGGAGTGTCCTGCCAGGGGCAAGACAGAGAGTTTGCGGTCAGAGGAGATGTACAGTCCCAGCCTCTTTGGGTGCCCCACCAGCCCCCACCCTAGTCCATCTGGAAGCCCCCACCCAGTGATCTACAGCAGGGACAAGCCCAAGTGCTGTCAGTGGGTCAGTCTGTTTTCAGACGGCTGGAGAGAGCTGACCCTGAGACTGTGCTTTGAGGGTCGCAAACATCACCAGTTGATTCTCACCAGGACCCCACACGTGGGTGGCTACTTTAGGAAGGATCATCCTCATTTTACGGATGAGGAAGCGAGGGCTCCTCGAAGGTTAGGGATTTCTCGTTAAGTGGCCTCCAAATGTCAAAGATGGGATTTGAACTCAGGTTCTCACAGACCCTGTCTGAGCACCACCCCCCAAACCCTGCTGTGTGGTCACGCAGGTCAGGAGGTGGCCACGTCCAGCCTGGGTGGCCCAGGGGAGCCTTTGGGAATCTCGTCTTCTCCTGACCAGACCGCCACCCCCTTGAGGACAGTGAGTAGGCCTCACGTCTGCCTTTCCCACCATGGCCAGCACTAGACCCTGTTTGTCTGGATTGTATTCCAGGACGGACAACCGACCCAACTTAAAACCCCTGTTCTCTTCTCCCCGGCCCCCGTGCTCATCCATCGCCAGCCCATGCCCAATGCCTACCGCTGCCTCGGCAGGAAGCCCTCAGGTCTTCAGTGGTGGTGCTCAGCCCTCCCAGACCATGTCTCCTTTCACGCTGGGAAGGAGGAGAGGCAGGGGCAGTCATCCCTGGGGATGAAGAAGTGGACTTGCCCAGGGCCCCACAGCCCCCAGCAGGCGCTGGACCACAGGCCTCCTGATTGCTAGGCTGAGTCCCCTGCCCTGGCCTCTGCCGTCCGCTGCCATCACACAGCACCCTGGCCAGCCCCCAAGTGAGGAACTCCCCCTTCCTGAGAGTCTCTGCACGGTGGCCAAATGACCACTTGTTGAGTGCGTGAGGGTGCCACAGGGCACAGAGTCAGCAGGACCCGAGAGCAAATCCTGCCTCAGACACTTAGTAACTGTGTGACCCTGGGCAAGTCACTTGACCTTAGTTTTCTCAATTGTAAAATGGGGATCATAACAGAGCCGACTCCCAGGCCTGTGAGGATCCAATGAGATCATATTTGTAAGACACAGCACACAGTAGGCACTTAATAATCGCTCATCCCCCTCCCTAAACTGGTGACCACACAATCACACAAGGATTTCCTTTTGAATTTCTGTCCCTCTTGGACATCTGCCCAACGTGTCCCTGCATCGTCTCCCTTGGTTCCCAAGACTGTCCTGTGAGGTCGTAGTTGGGTAAGAGGCAGAGGAAGGCCCTTGCCCACTGGGCAGAACCAGGGCCAGGAAGATCGGGGTGGTGAGCTTGTGGTCCTGACTGTAGGAAGGAGTGGCTGTACCCAGGAGGTCTTGGATTCACTGAAGCACAGGTAGGGAAACTGAGGCTCAGTGAGGGGGCCAGGGTCCCACCAGGCTAGTCAGGGGCAGGCCTTCCAACCTCTGATCCACAGCTCTTCCCATGTCACCGCAATGAGGCTGTCTTCCCACCCTAGTGCGGTGTCCATAGGCCCCTGGATCCACCATCCCGTTGCTCAGTCACTCAGTCAATAAGCATTTCTGAAGCATTTACTGTGAGCCTGGTGCAGTGCTGAGCCCCAGGAGGACACATACAAGTCACAAGGCCATCCCTGTCCTCAAGGGGCTTGCATTCTCATAGGGGGAGGGAGCTGAGAAGGGGAGGAGGGGTTGGAAGGTACCCAGCCTGGTGAGGGGCCCGGAAGGGGAGGCAGGGCCCCAGGGCCAGAGGTTCAAGAGCTGGGTCGGGAGTGATCTTCCAGGGGGAAAAGTCGTCTGGGATGTGACGGAGCAGTCCGGCCATCACCTGGTGAGAAATGAAGAGTCCTCTTTGGTCCAGCTAGCCTCAGCTCCGGCCAGGGGCAGAGGAAGCTAGCCTGGCTTTCCTGTAGGCCCTGCCCTGGTCCTCAGCCTTGTCCCCCTTGGCTTGGCCAGGCCCTGAATATCTCGGTTGTCAGGGGCCATAATGGGACTCCCTGGCCTCCTCTGTCTCTGTGCCCCTTGGGCCGGCTCCCTCCTTCTGACCTGACTGGACCTGTTCTCACCTCCCCCATCTCCCTCTGAGCTCCCCAGCACCCTGGGCTTTGCTTTCCTTCCTGACTGATAGCCACACAACTGTTTCTAATTTAGGCCGAAGGATGTGGTTTGGACAGCGGTCCTCTTGAATCCTTCTTGCTTTGAAAGGTGGGGGCTGGCGAAAGCTTTGCTGATTGCATACCTGACGAGGAGGGCCCCCCTTCAGGGACTGCCGGGGAGGGACTTCGCCTGGGGAGAGGGGCTTAGCTGCTTCTCCTCCCAGGCTGGAGGGTACATACAGGCAGGGCATGTCCAGCTGGAGATGCCCCCTCGCCTCTGCGTCCCCTGCCCCAGGGACCTGGGAGCTCCCCGCACGGCAGGAAGCGACTTCACAAACAAGTCCAGCCGGCCCTGGGAAAGCCCCCTTTGAACTCAGGGAGCACTTGGGGGCTTGATGGGTGATAAGAGCCTCCTCCTTGCAAGTCTCTCCAGAAAAGAAAATGGGAATAAATGGAGCGAGAGGAAGGCTTGGCCGAAGATCAGGAGAGGGTCCGAGTCAGCGTCCATTGTCTGAGGGGCAGGGTGGGATGGGGTGAGGGGAGCCTGGCAGCTCCTGGGGTCTGGGTGGGGGCAGGGTCGCCTCATGAACCCTCCATTTGGAATCCCACCCCCGGGCCTGGGCTGCACCGAGCCCCCAGGCACAGCAGATGACGTGGGTCCCTATGGCAGGTACCAGCAGCTGCTGGGGGCTGCTGTCACTTCTGTGTCCACACGTGGCCCTCCCGGGGATTTCCTTGCCCCAATTCTGCTCCCAGGGCTGCCTCGTGCCTTTTCTTAGCCTATTTCTTGGTTGGTCAGGTCAGTGCTACTCACACAGCGGCTTCTGAAGATGGCACTGTGGTCCTGGGTCTGAACCCCACCACGTGGTCCTGTTCCCTTCTCTGAGCTCTCATGGTCCCTGGAATCCCCTGGGGGCTTTCAGCCTTCCTTATCTTTTCCTTCGGGGGTCTCCAGGTTGTCCTCTCAAACACCTCAAGCCCCCAGGAATCTCTTCTCCCCCAGTCTCCTCACTGGCAGGGTGCCTCTCCAGCTCAGAAGCCTTGGCTATCTCACCGTTGCCTACAGACTCAAGTCTCCCTGCAGCCTGCTCCCCAGCAGGATTCCCCTGCACAGGCCCCATCTCCTTACTCTCCTGCTCCTTGCATCTGGCCTTATCTCCCTTTTCTCTGGGCCCTTTGCTTCAGCCTTGGTTCAGTGAGCTATGGGATGTGATTGGCAGAAACAGGTGCAACCTCTAAACTCCCAGAAAAGCAGGAACACACGTGGAGGGTCCAGAATCCCAGAGATGGAAAGAACCTGGGTGGCCACTGAGTCTATCCCGGCCCCAGGGAAGCATCCCTTGTACAAAACCCCCACCAAGCAGTCCTGCAGTCATGGAGCTTCCCCAGGTGCTGAGGCAGGAAGCATTTCTCTGTCTCTGGCTTCTCTGCCACAATCCACCCTGACCAAAGTAGAGACTTTGGAGACAAACTGCTTAAGGAGGTGCTGGCTTTGGCAGGAACCAGGAGTTCTGGAATGACCCCTCACCATCCTCAAGGAGTCGAACACTTTGACCTTCCTCCCTCCTTCCTCTGATTTCCCTCTCTCTTTCTCTAGAACGGCTATTTAATTTTACTTTGTTTATTATTATTAATATTAATTATAAAATTATAAAACAATAAAATTATCGATAATATTAAATTATTATTTAATGTCATAGTCTGATGGATGTATAATATCTAAATCCTATTCATCCATCTCTGGGAACAAAATTATCTTTATAACCCAATTCCTCAAAATACAAAATTAGGGTAGAGTGAATTTACAAATTGTTTCTTTTTTAAAAATTATTGCTATCTTTAACAATGTCTGAGGAGCATTCTTCTTGGCATAGAAGATGAAAGGAAAATGGGCAGTAAGCAGATTCGCTTTCCCTCCATCCTCAGACATTGTCCTCCCCAAGCAGCAGACCTGTCCCTTCCTCCCAGTGGGTGTCACAGATCCTTCTTTGTCGTCACCATTTCGATTCTGAGAGCTTTCTGTTTCTCCTAGACCAATTTCTTCTATGAGGTTTAAGTTCTTGGGATCATGCATATCTTCCTCTGAAACTTTTGAAATCTGTTGTCCTCAAATTGAGAACGTCCCTGCCTTTTTTCTCCTTGGTTACAAATTCTAAGGTGGACCAGCCACTTCCTCAAAAGGTTCCAATCATTTCTACCCCTTAAACAGAAGATACAGAATGAAATCTCCTCTTGTTGCTTCCTTCATATCATCAAGGCAAGCTAAGAAATTATTGGTTGCTGCACTTTGAGAAGAGAGAGACAGACAGGCAGAGATAGCGACAGAGAGGGGGATAGAGATGGAAAGGGAAAGAGAGAGACAAAAAGAGAGAGAGACAGACAGAGAGACAGAAAGAGACAAAGACAAAGAGACAGACAGAGAGATGGAGAGACAGAAACAGAGAGAAAGAGACAGAGAGAGAGAGAGAGAAGGGGATGGAGAGGGAGAGGGAGGGAGGGAGGGAGGGAGAGAGAGAGAGAGAGAGAGAGAAGTCACAGGAGCTGAAGTCCTAGCCACCAGAGTCAGATGCTGCAAAGAGATTAGAGAGCAAACAGAAAACCCAACAGCCTTGGATTTGTCAACGGTGACCTGGGATAGCACATTTTTAGGAAAAAGGTGGTGTTGGAAGTGAGACTTGGGGAGTAGGTAGTGAGCAGGCAGGGGCCAGGGGAGAAGGCCACCTTTGCTGCTCCTCAGGGAGATCAAGAACTATCAGGCAGGGACCAGAGTGAGTAGCAGGCTGCAGGGAAGATAAGTCTTGAGATAGGAGAGACCACGGCATCAACCAAAGTGGAGTGAGCAGAGCAAAAGAGAAAGGGGAAATCTATGAGTAAGATCTCTGAGGGAGGACACAGGATGGGGAAAGGGTCAAGGGTGCCAGTCAGCTGGTTCGCCTTTGGGAGACCGCACCAAGGGATTATAAGATCATGACATACAGAGGGCTAAGGTATGACAGCATCACTGGCAGGAAGAAATGCAGCAGGTCAAGGACTGGGGGAGGCTGCACTTGGGGAATCAGGCCCATTCTTCATCCAGAAGATCCATCAAAATCCTAAGCCCTGAAGACACAGCCAACGACACCTGGCTGCCAGCAGGAGAGAAAGCAGGAAGGGGCCATAAATACGCTGGTGGACGGTGGGGAGATGGGCGGCAGCTCGAACAAGCCAGTGCAGCTGAGGGAAACATCTGGAGACCGGACCCCCCTGGAGGAGGGAGCCCGAATCCATCGAGCACCTGCTGGCGCTGGGGATGCCGCGATGAAAAGTCGCCATCCCTTTAACGATGATAAAGCTGTTCGTTATCCACCGTTCTAAGGGTTACAGAGCCCTTCAGATTCATTTCATTTGTACCTCACAGAAACCCTGTGAATTCTGTGGTATGCCTATTACCCCATTTTACAGATGAGAAAACTGAGACGAAGAGAGATTGAGAGTTCCTTAGGATCGCATTGTTAGTAATTGATAGAGCGGCAGCTGTGACTTCCGTCTTCCCAACCTCTTTCTCCCAACCCCTTCTGCAGGAGCTATAGCCTTCCGCATTCCCTCCCGCCCCACCCCCACCTCCTGCATATGCCCGTGTTACTGATCAGAGCTGGAAAACAGTGCAGAGAACTCGGTGGAATCTCAGAGAAGATCTAAGAACAACTCCGTCCAGTTCCGGACAGCTATCTGGCTATCCCGCCCACGAAGAAGGAGTTGCTGAAATAGAAATGATGGGTACCTTAGGAAGAACTGAGTCTTCGAGTTAGAGATAGCCACGAGGAAAGCTGGGCGTAGTCTGAAGGGCACCCGAGATTTGGGGGAAGTAGATTTCTGAGTCCAGAGAATAGAGTAGATAGGCAGGCTCCTCTGAGCTAAGAAAAGTTTGGAAAGAACTTCTCCTGCCTGTATTTTAGGCTGTGGTCCGGAGTCCAAGTCCTCACTTTCACTGATGGGTTTTCTGTTTTTTGTTTTTGGAGGTAATTGGGGTAAAGCGACTCGTCCAAGGCCACACAGCTAGTACGTGTCTGAGGTCGGATTTGAACTCAGGTCCTCCTGACTCCAGAGGCGGTACTCTATCCGCTGTGCTTCCTAGCCCAAAGCTTGGGTTTTTATGTCGGTAGCAGGGTGCTAAACTCAGTAGAAGTACAGCCACACCTGATGATCTTTTTAGAGTCAGAAAGACCAAGAGGATTGGCTGAGCCAGACTTCTGGAGGCTTTAAGTAGCCCAGGCCTCTTCGCTCCTCCCCATTGGTCCTGATACCAAGGGGCATTTTGGTGGAGGGAAACGCCCCATCCCCCACTTAGTGAGTGCGCATTTGCAGAATTGGAGGCCCAGCTGAACGTGTCCCCGGAGACAAGGGACGTTGGAGGTAACGCCTCGGCGTCTTTAATCTGGGGACATTTCAGAGCCCCGCTTCTGACCTGGCAGCCCCTGGGCCCCACGAGCAGCCCCGCTCCTCCTCTCTTGGTTCGGGGCACTCGTCTCTGCGCGTGTCTCCTCTGTGTCCAGGCTCCCCGAGGCTCCCCGTTCTCCACCCCAGCTCGATCTATTCCCCCATCCAGTTGTTCTGATCTATATCTGGCCCCTGGACCCAGATGGCTCCGGAGGAGAGAGGGAGGCTGGTGACTTTTCACAGCCCGCCCTCACTTAAATCCAATTCACTTGCCATCATGCATCCCCTTCCTGATGTCATGGCTGTCTTCCAGAAGGAAGGACAGACAATACTGAGCCCACCTGTGAAAGCACCTGCACTGTGCTCCCTTTCCCATTCACTCGAAGGACACAACTCAGAGGCTGCATTTTTGCAGTTGCTTTCATGCCCCTGAGGGCCCCTTCCTATGATTACGTCTGTAAGGAACTAATCCCCTTCCCCTCCATCTCCCCCCCCCCCCTCCAATTTAATCAAACCTGTGATTTCATTGGTATACAGAGCTTATGGTGAGGAAAGTCCTATGATTTATGCACATCTGCACTTTTTTTTTCTGTGACTTCAAGCCTTGGAGGGTTGGGGATGGGGGACACTGGGGTTTAGAAATGACTTGACCAGAGTCATAAGGCCAGCATATTGCAAAGGAGGACCCTGGCTCTGAGGCCAAACCTCTATCCACTGTGCCACACTGATCTCTCACTATTATCACAATAGATGACATTTTGAAGAAGCAATGATGCAGTATGGGACTTGGAGGTTTACAAAGTGTTTCCTCCCATGTGATTTCCCTCGATCCTCCCAACTCTGGGAGGCGGGAGCTTCCGGCTTCACCACAGGATCCCAGATATGAAGACACTGCTTGGAGATTGACACGCCCAAGGTCTCACAGCGATGAGGACCAGGGATGGGACTCAGATCCAGGTCTTCTAACTCCAGAGTCAGCCGCTGTCCTCCATGGGCCACAGCTTCCTCTCTCTTAAGAAACTGGGGGGCCCTGGGCCCCTTCCCAGCTCTAAGCTTCTGGAGTTTGCAAAGGTGCTTCCACTGAAGGCATGGCTTTCAGGGAGAGGAAGGTGATCAACCCCCTGTGCTCTGTCCTGGCCAGACCTCATCTGCAGGATTGGGGAGAGGCCATTTAGGAAGGACATCGCGATAAGCTGGACTGTCCAAAGGAATGCAACCAGCGTGGGGAAGAGTCTGGAGTTCATGTCTTGTGGGGATGGGAGAGGAAGTGGAGATGTTTAGTCTGGAGAAGACTCAGGGCGCACGTTCATAGTCATCAAGTATTTGAAGGGTCGTCCTTTGGGATAAAATACATTACATTTGTTCTTCTTAGCCCGAGGGCAAAGCTAAGATCAATGGATAGAAGAGACAACGAAGCAGATTTAGGCTTGAGGTCAGGAAAAATTTCCTGACAGAGAGCTGCTGTGGACCTCTTTCCCCAGGGGCTGGGTGAAGCTTGCTCCGCACACTGTAGGGGAAATTCCTTGAGGGTAAGGGGTGGACGAGAGGCCACAGGCCCCCTTCCAGCGCTAAAATTCTGTGCTTCTGTGACCTCTAAAGTCTCTCCTCTGTCTTTGAGAGTCTGTGATCCGTGATCTGGACAAGGCATAATAGGTGGAGGTGTAAGGCTGGAGGAGGGAGTGCTTGCCGCCGCAGCGGCAGCGGCCGCGGCCATATTGGTCCACACTGGGATGTCCTTTGGAGGTCTGTGAGCTGTTGATTACTTTCTCTGTTGGAGGGAGGGGGGCTTTGATTTTAATCGGATCATTATGCACATATGTGGCTATTCCTGGTGGCCTAACCAGGGAGCATAATTAAAAGAAATGATTGGCCTTCCCTTTAAGCAAACATCTGGTTTTACTTGAAACAAGATGACTTAGCTTTTCAGAAACATTCTTGTAACCCCGGATTCACATTTTCATCCTAAAATATCTATTTTCTCTGCTGGAGCAGCATGTTAATGTAAACACTCTCTGTAACTGACAAGCGACAGTTTCAGAAGTACGGCGGCCTGGGAGCCTCCACCGAGCAGCCAGTGAATTCGGGGCAAGCCACAGGCACCGCTGCCTGTTTGATGTGAGTGCTGTAAATCTGTTTTAACCGTCGTTCTGATTTAAACAATTACTCTGATTTATACCCCGAAAGCAGTAATTTGCAGAAAATGTAACCATGTGAAAACATTTCTGGGCAGTGTATCTTGGCAACTGGGGCAGCCTGTGATGTCATCCCCTTAGACTGCATGCATGTGCAGACAGAGGAAGAAGAAGAGGAGAGCAGGAGCCTTCCTGCTGGTCCACAGTCCTAGACCCCAGGAAGGGCAAAATGGTTTAGAGCTCCCCCCTCCACACACAGCAGACACCACTTTCCACCAAGTGGTGTTACCCCAGGGACAGAAACAGCATCAGCCACCTCCTAAAACAATAGGGGTAATGGCTGAGAAAGGAGGAAACAGGGTTTCATCTACAGCTCTGCTCTCCTGGGTTGAGGAAGGCAGGTGCCACAGACCTGTTAATTGATCCATCAGGGCCTGGAATGTCAGAGCTAGGAGGGAGCTTAGAACGACAGAGAGAGAATGTCAGAGGGACCTTAAAATAGCACAGAGGATGACAGATGGGAGAGGGAACCAAGACTATCAGAGCTAAGAGGGAGCTTGACGCATAGAACATAGAATGTTTGAGCTAGGAGATGGAACATAGATCATCCAAGGTGGGAGCAACTTACCTGCTGGAGTCAGAGCTAGCGGCACTTACAGATTGCCTGGTTCAGCCTAGACGAAGCAGAGAGCAGAGAAGGGGCTGTGGCCTGCCTAGAGTTCAAGTTTCCCTCACCACCCTTCCCCAGCGCCTTGTATCCCTCATCAGGACAAAGGCCTCGGGATGCCGGCAAGTGTTATCACTTGTGTGCCCTGAGTGCCTAGCAGAGCCACACACACACACACACACACACACACACACACACACACACACTTAAAATGCTTACAGATGAAGCACTTTCTTTTTTGTTGTTGCTGTTGTTGTTATCGAACTTTTAGCTCTGAATGCTCTCCCTCCCCCTCACTGAGCCATTGAGAAGGCAAGAAAAATGAAATTGGTTATAAAAATACGTATTGGCTAATAGATGTTCCCTGATCATTCTTGCCTGTGAAAGAAGTGGCTCAGAAACTAGTCGCCTGTGAGCATTTGCAAAGCATCTCAGCAAAATGTACGCACAGTTTAGTAGCCAAGCTATTGACTTGAAAAGTCAAAATGATGTAGAGGAAAAAAACTCAGGGTGAAAAGGCCTGGGCTCCGACCCCTGCCCCGATGCTTATTAGTTACATAAGAAACACGCTAGGCTAGAATCTGGGCCCGACTTGCCTAAAGTGAAACTTAATAGAGATAAATGTAAATTCTTACATACGGGTTCAAAAAATCAACCTCACTTTGTCGACAAGTACTTAATTAAGTACTTACTATGTGTTGGGTACTGTGCTAAATTCTGAGGAAAGAAACAAAGGTAAAATCACCTCTTGGTCCCTCTCTGGGAGTCCTGCAGGGGCCAAAGGCCCAACCCTAGAGTTCATCTCCCAACTACAATGACAGAGAATAAAGTTTCGATTTATCAAGAGAATAAGTGCTGGGCCTCCTGACGCCCGCCCCTAGTCTGCACTCCATGAAGGCCAAGACTGTACTTTATTAGACCAAAAGCTCGCATTCACTCCATCACATCTGCTCTTTTTTAAAACAAGAATAAATAAAATAAATACCAGGTCATTAAGAGAAGTCCTTCATTATGAGAAGCATACGCTACAAAAAGAGTCCAAGAGGATGAGGGATGGGTGAGGGGATGCGTTCCTATGGAAACCAGGCCTCTGCATTCCCTCAGGGCCAGGGGGCTGCTCTTTGCTTCAAAAGGTTAAAAATCACCCCTTGAAAGGCTGTCGTTGGAATGATGGATTGCTCCATCTGGCTCCACACATGACGTTCCAATCTCCCACCTCTGAGCCTTTGCATGGTCTGTCCCTCATTCCTGGAATGCTCTTCCTGTTCACCTCTGTCTCATGGAACCCCTGGATCTCTTCAAGGCGCAGCTAAAACATCACTGCCTTCACAGAGCCTGCCCCAAGCCTTCTTGGAAGCGCGGGATAGGGGATGGAGAGACAGCTGGCGCCAGAGCCAGAGAGAGCTCCATTCAAGGCCCATCCCTGACAGCATTGGCTGGGGGATCCCAGCCATTCCTTCCCCAAGTTGCTCAGTGCCGTAGGGAGAAGGTGCTGCCCTAGCCTTGGTAAAGGGAATTTCATGTCAATGAAATCCCAGGTCCAGCCTGTATCCCACTATATCCCCTGTTCACTTACATGTGATATTTGGTGCCCCAGCCACCCTTCACTCTGGGTTACCTTGTACCTGCCCTGTAATTAACTGCAGCTAGATACAAGAGATATTGTAAAGATAGGAATGAAAAGATGTGGCACATTGCTGGATCTGAAGGGAGAGAAGGTATTTCTTATTCCAAAAGTATTAAATAATAGGAGTAGAAAGTATGTTAAGAATAAATACTCATAAGGAGTCCCTCAAGGTAGAGCAGTGAGCAGAAGCCAAACCGTATGCACGTAAGACTTAGAGCAAGTGGAAGTTGACCTCAGAGGAAGGCACAAAAAGACAGCAGGGGACCAGAAAGGACTTTCCCCAGTGGGATTTGAGCTGAAGCTGGGAAGCAGGGGTGAGGAGGCAGGAGAACATTCTAGGCATGGGGATGGCCAGGGCAAAATCATGGAGATGGAAAATGGAGTGTTGTGTGAGAGGGATGGCAAATGAGCTGATGTAGCTGGAGTCTAGAGTGAATGGAGGGGAGTAAAATGTAACAAGACTGGAAAGGTAGAAAAGGAAAAGTAGAACAAACAGTTCAGTGCAGGAGGTGCAAAATTTTACTTAAATAACAGGCTCCTTGAAAATTAGATTGGACCAGAAAGAAATGAGTGCCTCCATGAGATAAGAAATATTAGAACAAATTTGAAAGACTGAAGGAAAAAAAAGGGAGAAAATGTAAGTTATCTTTTATTAAAAAGAACTGAACTGGAAAACAGATCAAGAAGAGATTATCTAGGAATCATCATTATCTAACCTGAAGACTTTGACCATAAGAATGTGGATAGAATATTTTAAGAAATATGAGTCAAAACTGTGTAAAACTACTAGGACCAGAGGACAAAGTGAAAGTAGAATCCACTGATCACCTCCTGAAAGGAACCAAAATGTAAAACTCCCAGGTTTGTTGTGGCCAAAATCCAGAGCTTCTAGGTTGGGGCTGGGGTGGGGGTGGGGGAAAGAATGCTCTAAGCAGCCAGAAAGAGTTCAAATACTGAAGATCCACAGTCAGGATCACACAAGACCTGACAGCTACCACTTTAAAGGAGAGGAGAGCTTGGAATACATGATTTCAGAAGGCAACTATGAAGATTTACAAACAAGAATAACCTAGCTAGCAACATTGAAGATAATCTTACAAGGGAAAGATGGATTTTTTTTATGAAATAGAGGACTTCCAAGCATTTTTGATGCAGAGACTAGAGCTTAGTAAATAACTTTGAAATGCAAATACAGGAATCAAGAGAAACATCAACAATCAAGAGAAAGCAAAGAACTGGAAAAAGGGAGGCATCAATCTATTAGGGAATGACTGAAAAAATTATGTTATATGAATGTAATGGAATATTATTGTGCCATAGGAAGTTGTGGAAGAGATGGTTTCAGTGAAACTTGTATAAACCAATACAGAATGAAGTAAGCAGAACTAGGAAAATAATTTATACAATAGTAAGTACATTGTAAAGAAAACCAACTCTAAAAGACCTAGAAGCTCTGATCAATGCAATGACCGATTGCAATCAAAGGACCACTGATGAAGCATGCTACCTGCTTCCTGTGAGAGAGATGATGGATTCAAAGTTCAGAATGACTCAGGCATCTTTGGACATGGCAAATATGTGTAATTGTTTATTTAGATTGTACTTATTTGTTACAAAGATTGTGGTTTTTCTTCTTTTTCCATGGGGAGGTAGAGAATTTGAGGGGGGAAATGAGCAAGCAATAGGATTAAAAAATGAAGGGGGTTAAGGGGCGCATTGGAACATTTTTTTAGTGCTTGTGAGAGAGCAGAAGTTCAGAAAGAGACAAATGAACAGAATAGCTTTCAAAGTAACATGTTGAATCAATTATATACCTTTTTTAAAAAAAGTAAATGGTAATAGAGATTTGTGGTTTCACATATAATCCCCTTTTTTGTGCCATTTTATATGTGGAAATGTTCCTTTTTATATTTGTTAAATTCCAAATTAAAAAAAATTAAAGAAAAATATAAAACCAAGTTCTGTGATTCCAAATCCAGTGCTTAATGAATCAGTAAGTCAGTCAGTCAATAAACATTTATAAAGCACCTACTGTGTGCTAAGTGCTGGGAATACAAAGAAAGATTCTCAAGAAGTTCATGGTCTAATGGGAAAGATCATTAATAGGGTCAGGACACAGAGAAAGGAAGAAGAGAGTGTATTCTGGGAACAGTGAAGACCACTTTTATTCAAAGGAAAAGTAAGTATTGGAGATGAGGGGGAGATAAGAATGGAAAACCAGCATAGAACCAGACTGGTAAGGGTCTTGATTTGACTTTGCATCAAAGCCCAATTCCAAGTGTTTTATAATGAGATTTCATAGCACTCAAGGTTTAGCTTCTGAAAGAAGGAAAAAAGGAAGCACGCATTTATTAAACACCTGCTATGTGCCAGACACAGTGCTAAACACTTTGCAAATATCATCTCATTTGACCCTTGTAAAACCCTGAGAAATAGATGATGTTATTATCCCCATTTTAGAGTTGAGGAAATGGAGGATAATAAGTGAAGTGCCCAGAATCATTCAGCTAATAAATGTCTGAAGTGGTATTTGAACTCAGGTCATAACATTCTATACATTGCATCACCTCGCTGTGAAAAGAAGGCTTGAGGAACAAGTAGAAAAAGGGGAGGGTGACCCAACAGATCTAGCAGCTTCTCTCAAATTGACAATTTTTTCCTTTCCTCTCTGACTGCCTGAAAAGTAGTTCATCTTAAGGTATATGGGGTGTTCAAGGAGGACTAGCACCTCTGGGGTGAGGGCTGCTTTCCACATTTGGTGCCCACTTTCACCCAACTCTCACCTGTGGCTCCAAGGAGCTGTAGCATGCCCAGCAGCCACACCCCAGTAAATTGTCTTTCAGACAGGCTAAACTAGGGTGAGGGTAACTGAAGGGCCTCAAACCCATCAGGAGTTACGGCGTGTTTACCCCAAGCATATGAAGACCTCCTCCAGTGGAGTGAATGGGTGGATAAGAACAATTTGTCCCAATGGCCATGAAGGCGGCTGAAGCAGGAGCTGTGGAGAGCTTAGAGCTTGGTCAGACATCGAAGACGCCAAGGTCGCTCGCTGCCTCCCTAGGTATTGCCAGTCATCCTGACTTTTGTCTTTCCGCTGGACTTTGGTGACTCTGGGAGAGAGAGTGAGGTTGACAATTTTGTATAGCTCTGCCTCACTTCAATCTAATGACGCAAGAGTCAAGACATCACCTCATGATGGTCCTCTTCAAAACAAAGGACAAGCAACGCTCTTCCTGCTTTTTAGACACTGCAGAAAGTCATGTGCATTGAGCTTGGCACATAGCAGGTGCTTCATACATGTTTATTGATTGATTGATTGATTGATTGGTAGTCCAATAACTTCCCTGAACCAATGGGCTGGGACAGTGCTTGAGCCCCCACCCACAGCTGTGGCCTGGGATCTGTGAAGGAGATGGTGGATCTGGGGTCCAGCCTCTCACCCTTGTCCTCTTAGGGGCATATTGGGAAAATAAGAGCAATGTTGAGAGGCAGTAATTTGTGGTACACACACATACCACTAAGCAGCGGAGTGCACACCGGGGACTCCCCTGGCCCTCAAGGACACCCAACCCTAACCCTTAGCAAAGCTCTTGTCATCAAGTTGAGGGGGCCCTAACCACAGCTTCTGTCCAAGGTGCCCCTGACCCCTGGTCAGCAGGAGGCTCTGAGTTGGTGAAGGAATCACTGGGGTGCCAGCTGGTTTGGCACATAGCCTGTCTCTGTTTTGTCTATTTGCTCTCATCTCCAACTGAATCTGGGGTTGTCTCAAACTGGATATGCTGTGGGCACCTCACACTCAGCATGGACAAAACAGCTTGCTTCTTTGCTCCAAAATCCTCCCCTCTGCTTGGCGTTCAAAGCCTCTCACAACCTGGCCCTGCGTGGCAGAGAATGTTTCATTGACTTTCCTCTTTGCCTCCATGATGCCCAGCACACAACCAGGCACAAAGGGAGGGGGACCAGAAGCTATGATTTCATTGGCATAGGGCTCTCCCAGATAAGGACACTTCCTCCTCCAATGCTGGCTGGCACACTCTCTGAAGTTCATCATTTTAGAAGGCTGCCTGGGATGCTGAAAAGTTTGGTAGGGGCTTAATAAATGCTTGTCATTTGAGTGGCCTTCCCTTCCTTTGCCTCAGTGTCCTTCTCGGTAAATCGAGGGGGTGGGAGTATTGGGCCACGGGAGCTTGCAGCCCCCGCCAGCTGTATCCTGTGGGTCTAATCCTGCCAGAACGCTGTTTGCTGTCATGTAGACAGTGTGAATTTTTTAAAATGTGCAGCCTCCTTATTCCTCCCAGTGGCTGTTTGCAGATTTATGGTACCACTTCAAAAGCTCACACTCTGCTAATTGGGCCCATGTGAGCAGCGACTTCCAAATCCGACAGAGCCATCTCCACGATGCCTGCTCCCAGCGACTCGTCTGCCAGCCCTGCTCCAATCAAGGTTAGCCAGAGGACAGCCGAGGGAAGCTCTGGTTCTTTCATGCTCCCCTCCACTCCTTCAGTCTAAGGAAGACTTGGGCCTTTTTTTGTCTCTAAGCTTTGCCATTCAACTTTCTCTTGGGCTTTTGGAAGAGGGCTCCTTTGTAAAAGCAATGGTGTTAGATGACTGGCCTTGGGGGTCCCCTACAGCTCAGCCCATCCAACCCTATGAAGCCCCAGCACGGTCATAGATGGGCAAATGGCACCAAATGGCTTGTTTATTTTACTTAGAGCTGCAGGCCTCCTTGGACCATCAGCACTAACGATGCCCGATGCACAGTACCAGGTACTGGGGATATATCAGAGCCAAAGGTTAATCAATCCTTGGCCCAGAGAGCTTCCATTCTCCCAGAGGAGAATGGTAGCTGCACCAGGTATATATAGCCGACCTATCCATCTACACGCATTTCTATCTGAAGAGTCTACACACACACTCACGGAGGTGGGGTGGGGCACTAATTGCTGCGGGGATCATACAGCAGGTGATGTTTGAGCTGAGTCTGGAAAGAAACAAAGACTTCTACTGGTGGAGGGGAGGTAAGGTGTGCATTCCAAGATGGCCAGTGGAAGGTCACAAAGTCAGGACATGAAGTGTCCTGTGTTAGGAACTGCAAGAATGCCATTTTGTCTGGAATGTAGAGTTGATAATGGGAGTCCTGCTGGAAAAACAGGATGGGGTTGGTTGTGAGGGGCATTGAATGTCATACAAAAGTGTTTGTATTTGACCCTTGGAGGTCATGGGAATTATTGAAGCTTATTTACTAGGACTGTGACATGGCCAGAATGCACTTTAGGGAAAAGTCCTTGGGCAGGCACGTGGAGGATGGATGGAGTGGAGTGGGGAGAGACTTAAGGCAGGAAGACCAGCTAGTGGACCATTGCAATAAACCAGGAAGGAGTTGAGGAGACCCTGTACTAGGGTGGTGGTCACATGAGTGAGGAGAAGGGGTCCGACGTGGTCGCAGTGGTAGGGTTTGATGATAGATTGGGCAAGTGGGGTGAGGGAGAGTAAGGAGCTGAGAATGACAAAGAGACTTTGAAGGCAACTGGGAGGATGGGGGTGCACTCGACAGGAATAAGAAAGGTGAGAAGGAGAGAGAGCTTGGGGGAAAGAGTGAGTCCATTTTTGAGACATCCAGTTTGAAATATCCGTTGAAGAGTTGGGGATCCAGGACGGAAGTTCAGGGAAGAGAGAAAGCTGGGTGGTAATGGGCTGACAAGCAACCGAGAGGAAAGGAAGTTGACCTAATAAAGATAGACAGCTTTTGGGGGAAGATCGACCCAATACACCAGGTCTTTTAGCAAACTGTGGGGCCCATGCAATACTCAAGCTGGCCTCGTGGTCATTCTCCTTGGCTCTGGCTACACTTGTTGGCTGCCCACTTTCCTCTCTAATCTCATCCCCCCCAGTATAATGTGTTTTTTGGTGGTTGTTATTTTTATTTTTTATTAACAAAAAATCTGTTTTCTCTCCCTCCAACCCTCCCCCAGTCCCCATCAGTACTGGGAAAAAGAAATAGGAAAGAAAAATAAAACCCTTGTTAAAATATGCAAGGCATATCAAGCAAAACACGT
The DNA here is from genome assembly GCF_900497805.2 of Vombatus ursinus. Classification (NCBI taxonomy): domain Eukaryota; kingdom Metazoa; phylum Chordata; class Mammalia; order Diprotodontia; family Vombatidae; genus Vombatus; species Vombatus ursinus. The sequence goes on from NW_020944038.1 coordinate 252,021, forward strand.
TCCCATGTTGGCTATGTCCAAAACCTTATTCTGTGCCCTGAATCCATTACTTCTCAGGAGATGGGAAGCATACTTTGTCATCAGTGTTCTGGAATAAGGATTAGTTATCTCATTAATTAGAGTTCTTAGTCTTTAAAATGTTTCATAGTATAAAATTTTCTGCTGCTTTTACTCACTTCATTCCATTCATACAAGTCTTCTGAGGTTTCTCCGAAACCATTCCATTCATCAGTTCTTCTGACACAATAATATTCTATCACATACATATGCTATATATTCAGCCATTCCCCAATTGATGGGCATCTCCTCAAGTTCTAATTCTTTGTCGCTGAAAAAAGACCTACTAGTAATATTTTTGTATACATAAATCCCTTTCCTCTTTCTTGAGAGTGCAGACCTAGTAGGAGTACTGCTGGGTTAGAAATTTGGGGGGGCATCCTTCCAAATTGCTCTCCAGAATGATCAGAGCAGTTCATAGCTTCACTAACAATGCATTAAAGTGCTCGTTTCCTAACAGCTCCACCAACATTTGTCATTGTTCTTTTTTGTCAACTTTCCTAGTTAGGTAGATTAAGAAAGAACCTGAGAGTTAGTGTAATTTGCATTTCTTTAGTCATTAATGATTCAAAATATTTTTTCATACAAATATTGATAGATTGATTTCTTTTAAAAAATTTCCTATTCATATTTTTGGGCAGGGAGGTAGGGGGGTGGTAGGCCTGGAGTCAGGATGATTCCTCTTCCTGGGTTCAAACAAAAACAAAGCTGCTAAAATTAGAAGGGAAGCAGGTAACTGGGGGGAAAAATCTTTGTATCATATTTCTCTGATACAGGTTTAATTTCCAAGATATATAAGGAAATGGTTCAAGTTTATTAGGAGAACAAAATTTTGGGTTCCAAATTCTATTCTTCTTTCCCTCTTTCCCCGGAGATGATAAGTAATCAAATATAGGTTATATATGTGCAATTATGTAAAATATTTCCATATTAGTCATTTTGTACAAGAAGACTCTAATAAAAGAAAAAAAGAAAGAAAGTGAAAAATAGCCTGCCTCAGTTTGTATTCAAGTAATATCAGTTCTTTCTCTGGGGGCAGATAGTATGCTTCATCATTAGTCCTTTGGGATTGTCTTGGATCATTGTATTGCTGAGAATAGCCAAGTTATTCATAGTTTTTCATCATGCTGGTGCTGTGTACAATGTTCTTCTGGTTCTGTTCACTTCACTATGCATCAGTTCATGTAAGTCTTTCTAAGTTTTTTGAAATCATCCTGCTTGTCACTTCTTACAGCACAATTATATTCAATTACAAGCATATACCACAGCTTGTTTAGCCATACCTCAATTGATGGGCATCACTTTGATTTCCAATTCTTAGCCACCACAAAAAGAACTGCTATAAACATTTTTGTACAAATAGGTTCTTCTCCCTTTTTGGGGGTATCTTTGGGATATAGACCTAGCAGTGGTATCACTGGATCAAAGGGTATGCACAGTTTTATAGCCCTTTGGGCATAGTTCCAAATTGCTCTCCAGAAGGGTTGGATCAGTTCACAACTCCACCAACTGTGCATTAGTGTTCTAGTTTTCCCACATCCCCTCCAACATCCAATATTTTCCTTTTTTTTGGACATATTAGCCAGTGTGATAGGTGTGAGGTGGTAGAGCAAAATATTTCCTAATGATATCTTTTATTTCTTTATCATAAATGTTCCTTTTTTATTTTTCATTCTGGTAATTTGGCTTTCCTTTTTCTTTTTAAAAACCAAATTAACTAATTATTTATCTGTTTTATTGTTTTTTAAAATAAAATCCTAGTTTTACTTATTCTCTTTTTTTTACTTTTAATGTTGTTAATCTCTTATTTTAAAGGTTTTTATTTTGCCATTAAGTTTTTATAATTTGTTAATTTTTCTTTTAAATTTGCATGCCCAAATCATTGATATTTTTCTCTTTTGTCGATGAAAGTGTTTAGAGATGCAATTTCCCCCTAATGATAGTTTTGGCTATATCTCACATATTTCAGTATGTTGTCATCAGCCTTAATGTAATTATGTATTTTTTTCTAGAATTCGTTCTTTAACCCACAATTTCTTTGGGACTAAGTGATTTAGTTTCCAATTAATTTTCAATCCTTTCTTGAAAAGTCCTTTATTGAATATAATTTTTATTGCATTAAAGTCAGTAAAAGATGTGTCTAATATCTAACTTCCTGCATTCTTTTGTAAGATTTTTGTGACCTAAAGCATAGTCAGTTTTTGTAAAGGTTCCATGCAGATCCAAGAAATATGTATTCCTTAGTAGTCCCGTTAAGTAACTGCCAGAGGTCTATCATACCTTACTTTTTAAAAATTTTATTCAGGTTCTGTGGGGGCAGCTAGTGGCGCAGTGGATAGAGCACCAGCCCTAGGTTCAGGAGGACCTGAGTTCAAATCTGGCCTCGGACACATAACACTTATTAGCTGTGCGAACCTGGGCAAGTCACTCAACCCCATTGCCTAGCCAAAAAAAAAAAAATCTATTCAGGTTCTTAGCTTCTTTCTTAAGTACTTTTTTGTGGGTTACATTTGTCTAGATTTGAAAGGGGTACATTAAGATCCTCCATGATTATAATTTTACTCTTTATTTCTCCCTGTAATTAATTTAAGTTGTCCTTGAAGTAGTTAGCTCTTATTCCATTTGGTGTATTAATGTAATGTATTATATTAATTCACTGTCTATGGTACTTTTAGTATAATGTAATTTCCTCGTCTATCTTTCAATTAAGTCTATTTTTACTTTTACCTTAAGTCATAACTGCTACCTCTGCTTTTTTGATTTAAGCTGAAATATAATAATTTTCTCTAGCCCTTTAATTTAACTCTATATGAATCTTTATGTTTAAAGTGTATTTCCTGTAAACATTTTGTTGGATTCTGCTTTCTAATCAATTCTGTTATCCTCTTTCATTTCATGGGTTCATTCCATTTACATTAATAGTTACCGCTATTAAGTGCATTTTCTTCTGCATTCTATTTTCTTATACTTTCCCCTCTTTTTTCTCTCCACTCTTCTATACAAAGAACAAGATGGTGGTAAGAGAGGAGTGTGCTCAATGCCATTGTTCTATGCTCCCTGTTGGTGTTGAGTGCCTTAGGTCAGTTTACAACCCCTTGTTTCATGATACAGATGGTCAAATGATCTTCGAACAATTTGGAAAAAAAAGAGTCTCACAAGATCACAATGGGGACCACCATCAATGACAATATGTTGACTTTCTTGTCTCTGTGAAATCTTTATAAGAAAGATTAAAACATGTATAAATAGTATTCTTGATGAAAATATGAGGAGAGAACAGAGGAGTTACTGAAAATTATTTTTACGGTAGAAGGCATCTTAACAATCTCCTAGTCAATTAAAAAGTACAGAGAATACAAGAGCCAGTCATATTTACTGTTGGTTAACAACAATCCCCCAAAAGCCTTTTACTGAGGGGAAAAATTTCTATCTTAAAGTGTCCTCCATCCCCAGTGTCTCCTGTACATGTGATAATATCATGAGATATTAATATCTAGCCGGATCTAGCCACTGACCCTGACCAGGACCATCTGGCAACAGCAAGTAAAGTCAAGAAGCATTTATTAAGCACCAGCTGTGTGCCAGGCACTATGCTAATCACTAGGAATACAATGAAAGGCAATAAACAGTCCTTGCTCTTGAGGAGCTCGTGATCTAATGAGGAAGACAACATGCAAAAAACCCAACCTATTTACAAATAAGCTGTAGACAGGATAGACGAGATAACAGAGCAAAGGTACTAGCATTAAAGGGGATTGGGAAAGGCTGTTTGCAGAAGACTAGATTTTAGCTGGGATTTGAAGGAAGCCAAGGGGACAGGAGATCGAGGTGAGGAGGGAGAGATGCCTGGGGGACAGCCAGGAGAAATGCCTGGAATTGGGGCGCGGAGGTCTTGTGCAAAGAATAGCAATGAGGCCAGAGTCACCGGATCACAGAGCATGCAAAGGGGAGTAAGTAAGAAACATGGAAAGATAGGAGGAGGGCAGGCTAGGAAGGGTTTTGAATGCCAGAGCATTTTATCTCTAATCTTGGAGGCAATAGGGAGCCACTTGAGTTGATCGAATAGAGGAGTGACGTGATCAGACTGGGCTTTAGGAAGATCACTTTGACGACTGATGGAAGATGGGAAAGAGTTGGGGGAGACCTGAGGCAAGCAGACTCCCCCCCCCAGCAGCTACTGTGATGATCCAGGCATGAGGTGATGAGGGTCTGTGCCAGAGTAGGGGCAGGGTTAGAGGAGAGTGGGGCATATTTGAGAGTTGTTATGAAGGTAGAAATGACAGATAGAAAGTGACTGGCTATGGGGAGGAGAGAGGGTGAAGAGTCAAGGATGATATAACCAAGTGGTGAGTCTGGGTGACTGGGAACATGGTACTTCTACAGGGATAGGGAAGGTAGGAAGAGGGGAGGGTTTGGGGGGATAATAGGTTCAGTTTTGGACATGTCAAATTTAAATATCTATGGAACATCCAGTCTGAGATGCCCAATAGGCAACTGGCAATGTGAGACTGGGGTCATGAGAGAGAATGGGCTGGACAAGTAGATCCTTGAGATGTGTGAGACAGGAGGAAAGGAGAAGATGGAGGATAGAGGCGTCTGAATAATGCGCACAGGTGGGAGCAGAGGCACCAGATGGTAGCCAGGAGGTGGAGGAGGGGGAGGGGGAGGAGGGGGAAGAGGAGGAGGGAGAGGAGGAAGAGGAGGGGGAGGAGGAGGAGGGCTGCTTCCAGATTCTCCCCTTACCACCATTATTAGCAGCCTGCTCTCTTTTGAGGTTCACTCCCTCCAGGTACACACCTCTACCTGAGATGCCCCACTGGGAACCCAACTGGCCAGTTCCAGTTGGGCAGTGCTCCTTTTCTTCCTTCCTTCCTTCCTTCCTTCCTTCCTTCCTTCCTTCCTTCCTTCCTTCCTTCCTTCCTTCCTTCCTTCCTCCCTCCCTTCTTTCCTTCCCCTTTCCCCCTTCCCTCTTTCCCTCCTTCCATCCTCCTCTCCCTCTGTCTATATCTGGAATCATACCCTTACCTGTGGGTACTCTGCCCAAAGGAGTATAAATTTTGATTGATGAAACCTTGCAAGATATGTTGGGGTTTGTGGGCTAGATTTCTTTTTTAAGGACCACGCCTTAAGTCTAAATCAGTCTGACTCTCATGGATTGACCAACAACGGGTCCCAGCCCAAGCCTCACTTGGTCATTGGTTGGGTTCTGATGGCTCAGAATGAGTATAAATAGCAATTATTTCTGTTTTGGCCAGAAACCCTGAGGGTCTTCCCCTCCCAGATTTTTTTTGACTAGATGAAAGAAGCCATTCTCTGCCTTATTTCTTATGTAACCTTAATCACTGAACAGGTGTTAGGCCAAGGTCTCCCACTGCATCCAGGGCCATCTCCAGTCATCCTAATCTATATCTTGCACTGGCTCTGGAGGAGAAAGTGAGGCTGGCGGCTTTGCACAGCCCTCCTTCACTTTAATCCAATTCACTTGCAAGTCATGACATCACCTTCCTGGTGTCATGGTCCTCTTGAAGAAGGACAAATGACAACAACAACAAGCTTCCACCCCCCCCCCCATTTGGGGGTCTGTTCTCTACCAGGCCCCCCAGGGCCTTCTCTCTTTTCTTAGTCTTCTCACCCAGCCCTGCCCTTGGATTCCCTCTAGCTCTGAAATTCCTCATTGACCACAACCTTCTGCCCATCCTTCTCTTCCTGTATCTCAACCTTGCTAAAGCTCATCTGTCCCTCTGCCTGCCTTCTCCCCAGTTCTGCATTGCAAAGGGCCTCAACATCACTCCCTCACACTCTCTCCTCCTTTTCTTCACTCTGAGGAAGAGCCCTTGAAATACCAGCCTTGCTGCTTGCGCCCTCGATGTCATCCCCTCCTGTCTTTCATGGACTTGTCCCTCTGGTGATCTCTCTCTCTCTCTCTCTCTCTCTCTCTCTCTCTCTCTCTCTCTCTTTCCCTTTGTCTCTCCTGATCTCCTCCACCCTTAGCCCCCCCTTTCTTGACCATCCCCTCCAACTCCCTTTCCATTTCTCACTTCCTCTGACAGCCAAACTCCTTTGGCAAAATGTGCCTACACCAGAAGCCTTTGTTTCCCGACTTTGCACTCTTATCTCTACCCCTTGCAGGGGAGATTGTGCTCTCTAAAATTACTAATGACTTCTGCTTTGCCAAATGTAATGACATCTTCTCCTTCTTGGGCTCTCCAAAGCATTTGGCCCCATTGACCAACCTTCTTTTAGACACCCTTGTGTACCTGAGTTTTTCTGACATTGTCCCCCGATTCTCCTCCTCCCTGTCTGCCCTTCGCCTTCATCCTCCTCCCAGGGATCACTGTCTTGTTCCACACCCAAGGTGTGCGTCTGCTCCTGCCCCATCCCATTCATAATTTTCTTGTATCTGTTGAAGACACCTCCATCTTTCCAATCAACCAACTTTACAGCCTCAACATCATCTTTGATTCTTTCTCCTTCACCCCTCGCATCTGATCTGCCAATGTCTTTTTTTCTTTAAAGTTTTAAAAACCTCCTTTGTTTTAATATCACCTTTATTTTTGACTATATCCCCTACTTCATTCCCTACACAGTGAGACATTCCTAACAAACAACAGCTTTACTCGGCTTGAAGCCTGCTTCTCGGCCGCCATCTTTTCTCGGCACTCAGCCCTCTTTCTTCTTCTTCGTTACATCGTCAGAGTCACATGTGTTTTCCTGCCCTCGTTCATATCAACCTGCCCTAGATTCCCTGAATTCTTCATCTCTCATGGCCCAGTAATAGAATGAAAGTAACAGTCGTGTTTAGATAGGACTTTAAGGTATGCCAAGACGTTTGCATGTTAACTCGTTGTCTTCAGTAGAACCCTGGGAGCCAGGAGCTGTTAATACTCCCACTGTAGAGATGAGCAAAATGAGGCAGAGGTTAAATGACTTGCCCAGGGTCACTCAGCTAATAACTAACTGAGGCAGGATTTGAACTTGGTTCTTCTTGACTCCAAATCCAGTCTCTATCCAATGTGTTACCTAGCTGCCTCATTCTTCATTGCATCAAAGAATCACAACCTGTCAAGTCTGTCCCCAATCAATGGGAATGTGCTTTGAAAAATGTTATGAATGTGCTGCGTATATTTTTAAATTCTTCCATTTGCCTTGTTCATTTTTTTCTTTTGGTGATTTGATTTTCCTCCTTTTTGATCAGGTTAGCTGAAGGTTGTCAATATTTTAGATTTTTCAAGCAAGCAGTGTGAATTTGTGACTTCTCTGGTGCTTTCATTTCCTATTTTATTTCAGTGCTGTTTTAGGTGTGGACAGGACCAAGTGAACTCTGGGATCCACCTCAGGACCTCTGAGCTCCGGTGGCCCCATGACCAGGTGTAGCCTAGGGACTGTTGGGAGACACGCTGGCAGATAGTGAAAGGAAGGAGGGGATGGAGGATCTGTGGCCGGAAAGAGCAAAGAGCAAACAGGTGTGTGTGTGTGTATGAGTGTGTGTGTGTGTGTGTGTGTGTGTGTGTGAATGTGAGTGTGTGTCAATGTGAGTGTGTGTCAGTGTGAGTGTGTGGAGTTCCAGGAACAGGTGGGAAGCCCCAGGGAGGAGGAGATCAAAGCTTTCCCCTAGGTATGCAGGCCCTGGGGATTTCCTGCAAGAATGGACAGAGATTATCCCACTGCCCCCCCCACCCACCCACCCAGCCCAGGGACAGGAGAGCTTGCAGCCAGTGTGCTGGCACTGACCTCGAAGGGAAGGAAGAGGATTGGGGGAATAAGCATTTATTAAGCTCCTTCTGTGTTCCAGCACTGCGCTAAGTGCTTTTATTATTAAGTGATTAACATCTCCATTTTACAGTTGAGGAAACTGAGATGGACTGACATTAAGTGACTTGGCCAGAGTCACCCAGTTAGTAACGTTTGAGGCCAGGTGGGAAGGAAAGGATGATGTCTTAGCATGGATTCTCTTAATCCATGATGTTTCCAGACTCCACATAAGGTTCAGAGGGCACCCAGGGAGCATCCCTCTATCTCCTCCATTATGAAGTGACTTGCCCAAGGTCTCCTTGGCAGGAAGGGTCACAGGCCTAGCATACAAAGGCTGGAGCTCCATATGCAGGGCTGCTGACAGCAAGCCAGGCCTTCCTCAGGTCCCCTCTCCATTCCCTCTAGACCCAGAAGCTGGGCCGTCCCCTTGGTGCTCTGACCTTCCTGGTGTCTCCACCGGACACAGGATCTCTTAATGTGCTCCTGCACCCATTAGGTAAGTGGGCTGTGCCCCTGGAGGGCCTCTCTCAGCTTCCCAGAAGGCCAGCCTGCTCCTCTTCCTCAGCACCTGTGCCTCAGACTCTGCCTTCCTCAGGCCTCCACCTCAACTGAGCGGCCCGCCCTGCCCACCATCTGAGGCCAGCCTGGGCACCTGGCCCTGGCTCTTGGCTGCCCCCCAGTGGTCATTGGTCACACTCGCCCAGTCCTGAGCCCAGCCCTGGCCCCCCTCTGGCAGAGATGGACCTGTGTTTGCCCTGAGCCCTTCCCATTGCCCCAGAGCTTGGCTTGGGCCTCTGTCTGAAGGTTCTCCAGGAGCTGAATTCCAGACCAAGCCTGGCCTGATCTAGAACTGTCCTTCCTCACCGTTGCTTCAAAGCCTAACTTGCAGGGGCACCTCTAGGAAGCCTGCCCTGATGGTACCCATCAGGAACAACCTTTCCTCTCCACCCCTCCAGGCCTGTGGCTGACCGTTTGTGTGATCCGGGCTATTCCAGTGTCTGAGAGAAGGTGCCAGGCGTGATGGGAGGCTTGGGAAACAAGGCTGAGGCAGTGAGCGGGACCGAGCATGGGAGCTTGGACCATCTTGGGGCTCCAGCGCCAGGCTGTCCTCTATATCAGAGTTCTGTGTGTCTTAAGGCTCTTCCAGACAGGACCCACAGGACACAGGATAGCAGAACAGGGAGGGACCTCAGGAACTTCCAGGGTCAAATGCGGCCCTCTGTGGGATGGGGGTAGGACTGAGGCCCCCAGGAGGGCAGTAAGTCAGTAGCAAAGCTAGAACTAGGCCCCAGGCCTTGGAACCCCAGTTCTCAAACCTCCCCTGGGGAGGGGAAAGGCCTTCCCCTTTGCTGAGGGCTGCCTGCCAGCCAGGGGGGCTGTACATGCTGATGTGACTTCTGGTCTGTAGGCCCCAAGGTGTTGTCCATGTGCTGAATGGGCTGCTCCAAGGAGAGCTTGGGGACCTGGGAATTCAATCACTTAAAGGGACACAACCCCCAGTGACCTTCTTATGGGGTAACACAAGTTGTTACTCCCCAGAGAATCAGCTCCCCCAGCAGGGGGTGGATCAGGCCTTGGCTGGGTCAGTCTGCAGAGAGCAGACACTCCCTCCCCTCCAGGGATCCATGCCTTCTCATCCCATGCAGGCTTGCCCCTGCCTGTACTTTCCTCAGTCCTCCCCAGGTCTCCCCCAGAAGGTGGGGTTATCAGCTCCCTGGCCCGCTTTAGATTTCTCAGGTTAAGTCCAGATTTGTAAACTTGCTATCACCACCAGAACAAGCCTCAACCTGGAAAGTGTGGATAACAAGGGTTACTACACCCATTTTACAGATGGGGAAGCAGGTTCAGGGTGCAGCAAGTGACTGGGGCCAGAATGAACCCAGATCTTTTTTGGCTTCAAGAGCCTTTATCTCCAATGCCACAGAGCTGCCTCTCAACACCTGGTGCAGGAAGGGTCCAAAAGGCCCATCCAACCCCCTCAGGAAACTGAGGCTCCAAGAAAGGAGGGCCCTTTGTTCTGGGGACCTGGGTTTGGGTCCCAGCTGTGCCACTAACTAATATGGGGCATTTGGGGACCCCCACTCAATGGCAACCCCAATACTGGGGGTCAGGAAAAACTTGGCCAGGTTTAGAAGTTTTCTGAAAGGCTGGATGCCCTGTCCCTAAAGGAGGAGGGAGGGCACCTTTCCCTTGTCATTGTGACCTGCCAGGTGGCAGGTGAAGGAGGAACCAGCTAGAGGGGGAAAAAAGGGGGTAGGGGAAGCCCAACTCTCACTCTCCCCCTGGGACAGCAGCCTTCTCATCCCACGCCAGGCGGTAGCCTGCTCCCATGCCAGATGGCACCCCGCTCCCACGCCCCTCCAGACTGCACCCTGCTCCCATGCCCCTCCATACAGCACCCTGCTCTCACAGTCCTCCAGACTGTGCCCCCTCCTCCCATGCCCCTCCATACAGCACCCTGCTCTCACAGTCCTCCAGACTGCGCCCTACTCCCATGCCCAGCCAGATGGCACCCCTCCCTGGTTTCATCCTAGGACACTGACCGCTGTCACTGTCGTCCCTGCTCTGGAATCTGACTGTGCGACCTTGGGCCCATCTCTGTGCGTGCAGGAGGGGGCCAGGTACCCCTGGAGGCTCCCACAGTTCTGCCTTCCTCTGCCGGGCTGGGAAGCGCGCCTGGAGCCCGGCCCTGGCCAGGCCCGGGTCCTGGGATGGGGCTCGCTCGGAGCAGGGCTCGGATGACTGGGCAGAGGAGGAATCCCGAGATCCCCGGCCCCGTAACCCCCATGTCCTCCTCCTCACTGCTGCCCCTCAGCCAGAGAGGGAGGGAACACAGTGAGGAGGGAAATCATTTTGGCAAAACTTCAATAGAGGGCCCCATAAATCCTTATCTTAACGCAGTGTCTGGTTTTATGTCGTTTACTGTGTTTTAACTCAGCTTGGGCCTGATCCAAGGATGGGGTCTCTGCTCTGTTGCTGAACCTCTAACAGAGGTCTCCTGCTGGAGATGGAGGAGACTCCGTGGGCTGGGGGCCTTCATCCCATCGCGGCTTTGGGGGATTAGGGAATGCTGGGAAAATGCTCAGGAGGCTCGGCCTGGGGCCGGGAGGAGGCAAAAGAGCGATTGCTAGGAGTCCTTCCAGGTCCCTCATCCCCTGCAAGCACCCAGGTAACCACAGCCTGTTTCAAGGTGATTCAATTAAACCAGTGACCAGAGCGGTTTCATGCAAGGCCTCAAACTCAGGGCAGGGGATGCAATGGGAGGACAGTCCCAAACCTCATGGAGCTCTCAGTCGAGGGGAGGGTGTCGGAGTGCCGGGTCAGCCCTGAAGGCCAGCTCAGACAGTGCTTGCCTCATTGGAGGGGGGCCCTCTACCTCCCTGTCCTCAGCCATTCCATTTTACCTTGGCTGCCTGCCCCCCAGGCCCCAGTGAAAAGGAGCTCCATGGCCTTCGGGCTGTCCCACCACCCTCTGTCTCAGCTCTGTCCTGGAGCACCCCCCTCCTCTGCTCTGACCACTGACCTCCCTGATCTCCGGGAAGCCTTGCCCAACCCCTTCACCCCGAGGCCTTCCCCATTCATTATTTCCCATTTATCCTGTCCATAACTTGCTTTTCTCTGTTTGCACGTTGTCTCCCCCATTCCATTGTAAGCTCCTTTCTTTGACCATCCCCCCCACCCCAGCACTTAGCACAGCTCCTGGTACATAATGCTTAATAAATGTTTATTGACTGACTGACAAAGGGCTGTCATGTGGCAGAGGCAGAGCCCCAGAGGCCGAACCAGGAGCCAAAGGGGGAAAGATAGAGAGAGGCAGGTTTAGGCTGGATGTCAGGACAACTTTCTCATGAGAACTGGCCCCATTCAGCCTGGGCTGCCTAGAGAGGAGGTGAGCTCCCCACCTTTGCTGGAGCCAACAACGTCTGAACAGTGTCTTTTCAGATCAAGACAAGTCAACACGTCTTATTGGCTGGTCAGTCAACCAGCGTTCATTAAGGAAGGGAAGGGGGAGGGGAATATGCATTTATTAATCACCTACTGTGTGACAAGCACTATGTCAAATGCTTTACAAATGTTAATATATTTGATCCTCACAACCCTGGGAGGTAGGTGCTGTTATTATCTTGATTTTACAGTTAAAGCAACTGAGGCAGACAGTAGTTAAGTGACTTGCCCAGGGTCCCATAACTAAATGTCTGAGGCCAAATTTGAACTCAGGTCTTCCTGACTCCATAAGACCTCTATCAACATCACCACCTAGCTTTATTAAGCTCCTATTATGCGCTAGAAATACAAAGAAAGGCAAAAACAGTCCCTGTCCTCAGGCAGCTCCTAGTCTAATGAGCGAGACAGCACATGAGCCAACACGTTAGAGCCAGGATAAACTGGAGGAAATCAGGAGGGAAGAATGAAGAAGGCTTGGGAAAGGCCTCTGGAGAAGGTGGGAAAGCCAGGGAGGGCAGTGGCGGGAATGGAGGAGGGAGAGCAGTACGAGGAGGCGGGATGGCCAGAGAGAGCTGGTGACTGGGAGATCATTCGTCATTTTGTAGGGAGCAGTAGTTGTGAAGGGGTCAGATGTGGGCTGGAGTCAGTGCCACGGAGGGCCCTCCCAGCTCTGCAGCTCTCTGAGAATAGAGAAGGTCAGAGCTGAGGAGAACTTTGGCACCTAGGACTGAGGACGTCAGGGTCGGGAGAGACCTTGGAACAGGGCTGTCAGGATTCTCCTTCAGTGAACAGTGTGCCTGAGTGATGGCGATGACAAAGGCTGGTGCGTCAGGTGAGCCTGGGGCTGGATGATGGGGCCACATCCTTCTCTCAGCACTCATTAGCTGCGCTCGGAGCCTCTCCATCTCACCCTTCCCTTGGCAGGTAAGTGGACATCTCTTACACCCTAAGGGCTCACGGGCAGAACTGGAGGAGTCACTGAGGGAACTTCCCCTCCCTGCCTCCCTGGGTATAAGAAGGAAATCTGAAATGGGAGCATAGGGAGGGATCAGAGGATCACAGATGAGGAAACTGAGGCCCAGGGTCACACAGGATCAGAACTAGGTTTCCACTGCCCTTCCCATCACTACTATCCAGGTGGACACAGTACACAGATGAGTGGAAGGCGTACATGAGTGGCAGAGAGCAGCGGAGACTTCCCTGAGGACACACTCAGCCTGCATAGATCCCTCGGGAGCAGTGATTCCTTAAGGGACACCCACTTGAGAGCAGGGCAGTGCCGTGCAGTGGGTAGAGCTCCAGACTTGGAGACAAGCAGAAAACAGAGTTTAAAATCCCACCATGGGGTGTTGACTAGCTCTGCAGCCTGGGGAGAATTCTCAGGTTCTCATCTGTCGGTCAGTGAGTCTCTTGTCTCAGAGATGCTCCAGTGAGGTCCTCCCAGGGAAAAACCTGAAGGAGGCTTGGAAAAGACAATGGAGCAGGGAAGGGAGCCAAGGTTCGGCTCAGGGAGAACTCTCCTCGGGCTCCAGCCCCCTAGGAATGTCAACTATGAGCTGACCAGGTGGACAAAGTCATTCCTTAAGAAAAACACATTGAGGGGCAGCTAGGTGGCACAGTGGATAGAGTACTGGCCCTGGAGTCAGGAAGACCTGAGTTCAAATCCAGCCTCAGACACGTGGCACTTACTAGCTGTGTGACCCTGGGCAAGTCACTTAACCCCAATTGCCTTGCAAAAAAAAAAGAAAAAAAAGAAAAGCACATTGACTGACCCTGGCAGCAGCCTGGGAGGCCACCATTCTGCGCACTATCACTGCTTCCTGGGCACTGCCACTGTGCCAGGCATCACCCCTGCTTCCTGGGCTTGGAGATGGGCCCTCCTGCCCCCTCCTCTCTGCTCAGGGAGAGGTCCTGGTCCTGGCTGGGGTGGGAGAGCTTGGTTGGCCCCTCCTTTGAGAGAATGCTCTCATGCCCTCTGTGCACTGCAGGAGAAAGGACTCTTAAGCCCTGGTCTTTGCTCTTTCCCTGACTCATTCTACAACCTCTCTGTCAGTCAGTCAGTCAGTCAATAGGCACTTAACTGGACCTCGGTTTCTTCCTCTGTGAAATGGACTGGTCGTGATGATTAGATGAGAGAGAATCCTTCAAAACGGGATTGATGTGGAAGGCACTCTTAGCTGATGCTCCTGAGGCAGAACTGAAGGGAGTGGTGCCCAAGCCAGCCCGTGCCAGCCCGTGCCCACTGGTGGGCCCTCCTCGGCTGGAGTCCTGGGTGCATTCGTTCCCCCTCTGCTGCTGATCCCCAGGGTTGACCGCTGTACATTCTCCCCACCCCCTCCACCACCATCCCCAGCATGGGAAAGGGCCAGGACCCTGCCCCAAGCCCCAGGGTCTCTGGCACGGCCCACCCTGACCACATTCCAGTCACCAAGATGGTAGTTGCTTGGAGGCCTGCTGGTGAGTCTTGGGAAGGGTGTCATTAATCATGGACTCCCCGTAGGTCCCCCTGGTCCCTGACTCTCCCTCCTGAGAACCCCTTGCTTGCTGGCCATGGGGGATGTGTGGGTCTGTTGGTGGGGAGATGTCTGTCTCTGTGGGTAACATAAGTGGAAAACAAGCAAGGTTTTCCAGAGAATTCCAGGGGGAAATCCTTTCCTTCCCTGTCTCCTCTCTTGTCTCACACCCAACCCTGGTGCGGGGCCAGCACTGCTCTCGGGAGAGCCAGCCTCACAGGCTAGGAGACTCGTGTGTACTGTGATGTTGAATGTCAGCCCCTGGTGGAAGACACCACCACCCCATCTTTGGGCCTTTGGGCTTGAAGGCCCAGTCCACAGGTCCCTTTGGGGAACCTTAAAACCTGGTGAGCCACTCATGCTTCTGGCCTTCTGTACCGCTCTGGTCTTCAATACACAGAGCGTATCCCCTCCCCCCTCCTCCAGGTGCTGGTATCTGCCCTGAGCAAGCTGGATCTGGACTGAGCCTGGCCGGGCAGTCTGCTGACAGAGACCACCCTCTGGCGGGGAGGCTGGAGAGGAGGCCATCCAAGCACGGGGCAGGGGGTGAAGGGCTCCAGGGCATGGTCTCTGGAGGTCCAGAGACAGGCAGATGACAAGAGGATGGCAGAGGGGATCATGAGGGCAGATGGCAGGGACCTGACTGTGGTCACAGAGCCAGGACGGGGGAGGCCAAGGATGGAGAAGGCACAGACAGTGCGTCCCTTCAGCACCCAGCCTCTGTCCCCATCTCCCTGGTGGACTCACGGTCTGGGGGCCTCGGGCCAGGCTCTGCTCTGGGGCAGCTCATTGGGTTCAGCGTCTCCCAGGTTTACTCCTTCATGCTGTCACCCCTGGGAGTTTAAAGTGCAGCTCACCTTTCCCAGTTCTGATCATCGAGACTTGATCATCATACGAATTGTTTGTTTGTTTGGTTTTTAGAGAAGCCTCTCTTGGAGACAGCCTGGTCCTGGAGTCAGGAAGACCTGAGTTCAAATCCAGACTCAGACACAACTAGCTATGTGACCCTGGGCAAGCCACTTCACCCTGTTTGCCTCAGTTCCTCATCTCAAAAAATGGGGATAAATGAAGCAAACAGTTCTTAATCACCTACTATGTGCCAAGACTGTGCTATGCACTTTACAGGTGTAACTCATTTGATCCTCACAACAACCCTGGGAAGGAGGTGCTGTTATCATCCCTGTTTTACCGATAAAGAAACCGAGGCAGACAGAGGTGACATGACTTGTCCAGGGTTACATAGTAAGAGTCTGAAGCTGAATTTGAACTCAGGTTTTCCTGACTCTTCCATGCCTTTGTGGTGCCCCCTCACTGGGCTCCTGTGGGGCTGCAGATGAGAGCGGGTCCAGAAAGGGGGCGCTTCCCCCCAGTTGCAGATGTGACGCCCACCCTGCCTCCTCCAAGAGACCCTGGATCTTCCACAACCAGGTAACCAGTGAGTGTTGACTCCCCTATGGGAAGGGAAACAGCCCCAGACCGGGGGAGGCCTTGCCCCAGGTGAGAGGCCCCACCTGGGAGGAGGCCCCACCTGGAGGCCCTCAGGCTGAGAGCTAGAAGAGGCCTGAGGACACAGAGGCCAGGTCCTCTCAAAAAGAGAAGAAGACCAGAGAGAGAAGGGTCTTCCTTACCAGGGTCAGGGCAGCCTTGGGGTGGGTGTTGGTGGGGCTGGTGACCAGGCCCTGGGCCCTACTTCTGACAGCCTGTTGAAGACCAGGCAGTGGAGGGAGAGAGTGGAAAGTGAGGTTGGGCCTAGGATGGGGGTGCCAGGGACCAGGGTAAGAAAGAAGTATGAGAAGA
>NW_020944038.1:268094-274310 GCF_900497805.2 Vombatus ursinus
AGGAAAGAATGAAGGAGGGAGGGAAGGAGGAAGGAGGGAAGGAAGGAAGGAGGAAGGAAGGAGAATGGCTGGGAGGCTCCAGGAGGAACAAGGTGGGAGGGCAGGCCTTGGGGAAGGATGTTCCAGGCTGGGCAGGCTCCATGGCCACCAACTCTAGGTGCTGAGGCAAGTTCTAGAAGGGAGCAGAGGCCTTGTGGCCCAAGGTCACACTGGGAGTTGGGGCCTGTTGAGTTTGTTTCCCCATCTGTAAAATGGGGGCAGTAGGATTTGGGCTGCCTTCCACCGAGTACAGCCACTTGGTACTGATGCCTGGACACTTCTTTCCCGGGATCTGGGATCTCACTGTGGGCACTGCCCGGCCCGCGTTGCCCACATCAACCCAGCCTGGCCTTCTCATCCATTTCCTCCGCCCAGAACACCAGAGGTCACTGGGCCATCTCCTCTGTTGTGGGTCTTTGGGCTGCTTTCTCTGTCCATACGTCCATTTGCCATGAATCACTCTGTTAACGGCCCAGGAAAGCAACGAGGATGAGAGGACGTGAGTCAACCACCATCATTCTTAGTGACTCAGGGGCAGAGACATGGGAGGAGCCCAGCTCTGCCCCCAAATGCCAGCATGCCCAGGACTCAGGCTCCTGGAGGAGTGGGGAGTCTGGGGCATTCCAACTAAGGGGTTCCCCACCCCCAGGCTGGGGCCAGCTGTCTGTGCAGTGGGGAGGCCACGGACTAGGCAAGACCTTTGGGATGCGCTCCTCGTGACCTTCCCTGGGTGCTCCCCCCAGCTGTAATGTGCCGAAACATCCCCAGGGAGGATAGATTTCTTTTTCTAGTCCTGAGTTGAGGGTGGTAGCCCTGCAGGGGATTGGCTGGGCATCGAAGGGCTGGCTTGTGGCCTCATTCAGCCCTGCCTCCCCCCTTGCCCTCAGTATTTAGACACTAATGTTGTTTCTCCCACGTTTATTGTGTGAGTTTTCTTAATTTAATGCCCGCTGGGTGGCAGCAGGGGGCCACTCAAACATGTTGTCCATGAGGTGCAGAGGGAGGCCCAGAGCAGCTGTGTGTGCCCCGACTTTATTAACTCAAGGCCTCACCGGCTGAAAATTTCATTAGCTTGAGTCAAAGGCCCTGGCTCCATCAGCAGCCCTGGAGCGGGTGAATTCTTTGTGTTGGCCTGACCCATATCCAAATGGATTACTGCTGTAAGTGAGACCAGGGGCCTAATGTTCAGCCTGTCATGCACACACGGTCTGTCTGTGACCTCTGAGAAGACAAGTGTGGGAAAACCCTCCCCCTGCTGCACATTCCTGGGAGGTGGCAACCCTTCTCCTAGCAACGCTGATTGGGGCCAGCCCGGGAAGTGCCCATGCCCTCCCAAGTGCCAACGAAAGCCAGAGAGTGAATGGAGTCAGACCAACATGCCCTCAGAGCTCCAGCTCCAGAAGGATGGACTTCTCAGTAGTTCAGGGCCTCCTTGGACGCCAGTACCAAAGGTCAGAGTATCAGCCCACCACATTGTATGCGAGTTGGAGTTGGAGGCTGGCCCTGGGACTAAGCAAAGGGGTGAGCCCAGGAGCTCAAGTCAGCAGGACCAAACTCCATAGCCCACCTCAGCATTTTTGATCTCCCACAGTTCCCCCTCCTGGAACACCATCCTACTCCTCTCCACTTCCAATCTATGAACTCTCTCCTTCAGCCTAAGCTTCCTCTTCTCCTGAAAGCCTTCCCTGACCACCCCACTCCCTCCTGTGAGCTCAGAACCCTGGGCTCTGAGACCTAGAGGGGAGTTCAGAGACTTGTAGGCCAACCCACACCTGAAGAAGAATCCGTTCCCACAATACACAGGGTGGGTTCAGTTCGGTTCCACAATCATTGATTAATGTACTGGGCAGGCACTGGAATAGGCCCTGAGGACACAGATAGATAGGAAGCAGCCCCTGTCCTCAACAAGCTTATGTTCTGTGGGAACAAAGTAGCACAATACAGACAAGTAACCAGAAAATTTATACAAGATAACCTAGCACATTATAGACAAAGTAACCAGAAAGTATACACAAAGTAACCTAGCCAAAAATCGACAAATACAAAGTACATACAAAGTAACCTAAGGCAAGGAAGAAGGGGCAAGCTCACTGACTTCGGAGCTGCTTGGAGCAGCAAAGCCCTGCTCTAAGATGCGGTTTCTGAGCTGGGTCTGGATGGGAGCCGGGAGCTCCAAGAGCTGAAATGGGGGGGGGGGGAGAGTGTACCAGGGATGAGGACCAGCCTGGACAAAGCCATGGAGGGAGGAAACAGGATGTAGTGTGTGAGGAAGAACAAGGAAGCCAGTTTGGCCAGATGGAAGACTTCATGAGGGAGTGATGTGAAGTGGCCTGAGAAGACTGCTTTTAAAGGCCAAACAGAGGAAATGTCAGGAGCCCCTGGAGTTTCTTGATCAAGACAGTGACATGATGAGATCTCTCTGTGCCTGAGGAATTTCAATTTAGCAGCTGAGTAAAGCTGAGCCCTCCATGGGAAAGGGGAGAGACCTGAGGCAGGGAAGCCAATTAGACGGCTATTCGAACACAGCAGGTGAGGAGCCCCTGCACCCATCCGGGTGGCCACTGTGTGGGGAAAGGGAAGGGACCTTAGAGGGGAGCTGTTGGGGCAGCTGTGGTGCAGCGCATAGAGGTCCTGCCCTGGAGCCAGGAGGACCTGAGTTCAAATCCAGCCTCAGACACTCACTAGCTCTGCGACCCTGGGCAAGTCACTTAACCTTGTGTGCCTCAGTTTCCTCATATGTCAAATGAGCTTGAGAAGGAAATGGCAAATCTTTCCAAGAAAACTCCAGATGGGGTCAGGGAGAGTTGGACCTTGACTGAACAACAACAATTACCACTCTGGACTGGTTATTCAACTTCTCTCTCTTAGCCTCTGTTTCCTCATCTGTAAACAGGGGCAATAATAGCTCCTTCCTCTCAGGACTGGGCTGTCCAGGGGATAAAATGAGGTTTGTAAACTTCTTTGCAAACCTCCAGGTGCTATTAAAATGTTAATCACTCAGCCAACTAGCAGTATTAAGGGCCTGCTACGTGGCAGGCATTGCACTAAGGACTGGGGATGCAGAGGATGGCAAAAATAGGCCTTGCCTTGAAGGAGCTCACAGTCTGATGGGGGAGACCCCAGCAAACAAGCACATGGCCCAAGGGGAGAATGAATTGGAGATGATGGCAGGGGGCGGGGCACTCAGGTTAGGGAGGACTGGGAGACGCTTCTGCTAAAGGAGGGATCGCAGCTAGATTGGGAAGCACTGGGAGGCCGAGATGAGGAGGAGAGCGTCCTGGCCAAGGGGGTTGGTCAGGAGCCACTCCAGAGCTGAGGGCAGGCACCACCACAGAGGCAAACATTCCTGGGTCATCAAACACTCAGGGAAAAGAAAGGAAGGGATGAGAAACCAGGAAGGGCAGCAGGGGCTCGGGATGAGGTGGGTGAGGGAGGGCTGGGGGGCATGGGGGTGAGGAGGGGGATCTGGGGCAATAGTGAAGGCTGGCTCTAGAGGCTGGGGGCTGGGCTGGGGGGGGCACCCTCTACCGTCATAGGGAAGTTCATGACAGGAGAAGGAGAAGGAATTCTCTTTTGGAGTCATTAGGTTTCACTGAGAGACAATACAGGAAGCAAGGATGCTTTGATTTGGGGAGAAATGAGCAAACAGGAAAGCCGACATTGATGTGCTAGGTTCTTTCAGGTTGATTCTTCATGACCCTACTCAGGATTTTCTTGGTAAAGCTACTGGGGTGATTAGCCATTTCCTTCTCCAGTTCATTTTACAGGCAAGGAAACTGAGGCAAACAGGGATAAGTGACTAGCTCAGGGTCACACAGCTAGTAAGTGTCCGAGTCAGGTTTTGAATTCAGGAAGTTGAGTCTCCCTGACTCCAGGCCCAGTGGTTCTATCCATTGGGCCACCTAAAGAGAATCCCTCCCATTCCTCAGGGCTCTGTTAGGTCTGACTGGAGGCTGGCTGTCCTCAAAGCATTTGTCGAGTGGGGGAGGGCAAGGGAAGAACACTAGGTTCGGAGCTAGATGACTTGGGCTGTTCTTGGCAATGCCTCTTCCTAGCTGTGTGACCTTGAGCACATTCCTCTCCCCCTCTGAGCCTCACTTTCCCCATCTGTAAAATCAGAAGATCAGGTGAGGAAATGTCTAATGTTCCTCTCAACTCTGGACTTGACTATTTCAGGTTATAAGGAGCCCTTTGTTCTGTGTTCTAAAGTCCCTCCTAGCTCTGACGTTCCATGTTCCATGTTCTAAGGTCCGTCCCAGAGGCTGAGCTCCTCTGGACTTTTCCACCATGCCCCAGCAGCCTCTTCACCCAGGTGGATTCACAGCTCAGAAGTCTCTCCTGCTCCTGGGGCTCCTTCCTCCATTGGAGGCCCATCCATGGGCCTGGTCCTACTCTGGGGACTGTCTGCACCTTCTGGTCACTTACAGTCTGTGGCAGGTTGGGGAAGCAAGCATTCATTAAGTGCCTATTGTGTGCCAGGCACTGAGCTAAATGCTGGGTAAACAAAGCCAAGCTCTCCAGGAACTTGCTGTCTAGTGGGGAAGGTGGCAAGCCTATTTGCTCCAGACAGGATCACTGTCAGGTAACCGCATGCAGGTGACAGCGTGAAGCCAAGCCCTGAGGCAGTGTGGCCCAGTGAAGCAGGCTAAGCAGTAAGCCTGTCTGAAGGCTCCCTCAGCTGCCTCAGACCTTTCTGTTGGGCCTGCAACCCCTCCCCATCTGAAACTTTTCTCTTTTTATGAAATGGATCCCCCAGGGAGGCGGGGATGGGGAGATGGGTGTGGGTGTACACATAATAGGTCTCCAGTAAGCATTTGTTAAGGGGCAGGATCATGGCAGAGTGACCAGCTGAGGCCAGGCACCTGGTGGGGGTCAGTGCCCATGACCAATTAAACTCCATTTCCATTGACTGGTGAACAGGGGGTGGGGCAAAGACAGGGCAGGATGCTCACTAAAGCTAATACCCAAATGTGTGGCACTGGAAGGCTCACTGCCCTCACAATAGCCTATGGCCTCTCTCCTGCCTCCCTGGGCAGGGAGACCCTTGGCTCTTGGAGCTCAATTCCAGTCACCTTAACCAAATTCTTGAACCTTGGAGGATGACCCCAAAGTGGTCCAAAGATTCATCATGCTCCCTGTGGAAAAGTTCATTGCCAAGGTAGCCCCAAGGTCATGGCAACTCAGTTGCGAAGACCGTGTGGGGTGGCCGTGGGGAGTGGAGCATGCATCAGCAGAAGGGACCCTCAAGCTAGCTCCCTGACAGGTAAGGAAACCACTCTCCTGAGGTCGAGGCTGGGGCTCTGACATGGCACCGAGCTGCCTAGGAAATGGGCAGCAAGGGCATCCCATGTCCTTTGGAAGCAGTCTCTGTCTTTTCTTCCCCCCTACCCAGCACTGGCCCGCATCGTGAGTCTATGGTATGGATGGGGGCTGCTGTTTTCCTGATCTTGAAAAGTAAGAAAGTTGAGGGGAGATCAGAGAAGCAGCCTGCCCTAACAACCAGCTAGTCAGCTATGCATTGATTGCCTGCTGTCTGCACCCACAGCCAGGATAAGTAAGGAGACAGTAAGAGAGCCCTGAGCTGTCCTTGACAAGCTCAAATGGACAAGTCCTTCCCTGGGTCCTTAAAGAAATGGCAGGGGAGATTGCTGCACCACTGCTCAGGGCCTTTGAAGGATGGCGGAGAATAGGAGTGGGGCCATAGACTTAGAGGAAGGAAAATATCATCCAAATTTTCAGGAAAGGAAAGTTAGGACTTCACACCAAAGACCAGAGAGCTCCACTCAGTTCCTGGGGGAAATTCTAGGGTGGCTCATTAAAAAACTGGCTGGCCAAGATCTAGAAGAGGAAGCAGTAATTACCAGGAACCAGCCTGACATCATCAAGGACAAGTCTTGCAGACTAGCCTCACTTCCATTTTTGACAGGACCACTATACTGGCAACTCAGGAGAACGTGGTGGGGAATGTCAGGAGAAAATATGTGTGTGTGTGTACATGTGTGTATGTGTGTACATGGAGGGATGGTGTGTGTCTGAAGGCGTGTGTGTGATGTGTTTATGTGTGTATGTGGTGGGGGAAGTATAGTGTGTGTATGAATGTGTGGGTGTGGAATGTGTTTATGTGTGTGCATGTGTGTGTGTGTGTGTGGTGGGGAGGTGTGGTGTGTGTGTGTGATG
>NW_020944038.1:274320-332323 GCF_900497805.2 Vombatus ursinus
TGGTGGTGGAGAAATAGTGTGTATGAATGTGTGGGTGTGGTGTGTGTATGTACATGCATGGATTTATATGGAGTACAGATGTGTGTGAATACATGTATGCATTTTGAATGTGTATTTTCCCCCAAATACTGGAATATGTCTCTCATATTATCCTGGTGGAAAATATGGAGAGAGATGGAGTAGATGATAATAACAGTGGGTTCAGAACTGGCTGAGTATTCATTTGCTCAGCAATTATTAAGCACTTACTGTATGCCAGGCACTGTTTCAGGTACTGTACATACAAAGACAAAAAAAAAAACTAACCCATTACGGGTCCCTGCCTTCAGGGAACTTACATTCCATTTTTGAGAAACAGTGTGTGGGCAGGAAAGTATAGTCATTACACATTTAATGTCCCTTGCAGGGAGGGCTGCAAGTCACAATGAACCTGTACAGAACTGAAGTGGAGGACCCTCCAAAGGGCACATCATGGTGGGAATGATTATCGGTAACGCATGTCAAATAAGGAGGGATATGGGAGAAGTGACATAAAGGATGTCCCCAGAAAAATGTACAAGCAGAACAAAAAGATGTCCTAGTGGTAGGAAGGGAGAGGATGGAAGGCCCATGTTCCACTGGTATCTTCTCAATGTTTGAAGATCATAAGGGGAACCCCAGCACCCTGAAAGGGCCCTTGGTAGGACATGGAGGAGGGACTCAAGGGGCAGACCAGCTTGTTTGTTCTGGGCCTGGCATCAGGGGGGTGGAGGGGGCATAGAACGAAGGAGCCTTGAACATCAGCTTTTGCAGGGTGCTGTGCTGACTGTTAGGGAAATGAGACTCCTTTTTATGAAGGCTGGGACTCCTCAGGACTCCTCTGGGCCTGCCAGAGGCACAGGTAGGAGAAAGACACCCAGCTGCATTCCTGCCGCATCTGCTCCCCTCTCTCCTGAGAGGGAAGACTTGTTTTTCTCCAGGCTGAGTTCACCATTCCAAGCATTCCTGGGGCTGAGGAGAGGAGAGAGGGTGGCCAGCCCCAGGGGGTGGCCTGGTGGGCGGTTGTGTAGGAGTGACTGCTCCCCTCTCGCACTGGGGTTTGGGCTCCAGGAAGCCTCTGCTCTCCTCCCAGTGTGGATGGGCCGGTGATCTCATTTGTCACAAAAGCGTTCCCTGGTCAGAACACATACTTCCTGTCAGTTTTTATGTCAAAGATGGCTTGCTTGTGAGCAGGGCATTCTGTTCTCTAAATCGCTTGTTAAAATATTTCATCTAATTAAGTTTTTACAACCAGATCTGCTTCATGTCAGATACTCAGGGTTTGTGTAGCCCACTCTTGCTGGCTTTGTGAGAGGCCTCCAGCACAGAGACTCAGAGATGGAGGGGACCTCCTAGCACCCATCCCCAATGAGGTTTCCCTCTACAGTGGATCTGCCAAGTGGTCAGTCAGCTCCCTTTGCACACCTTCAGTGATGAGCAGCTCACTCCCTCTCCAGGCAACATATTCCACTTTGGTACAACCCTCACACCTAGCTTGAATCCTTCTCTTTGTCAGTGTCCCCCACTGGTCCAAATTCGTCAGAACAAGTCTGATGCCTCTTCCAGGGGACAGCCCTCAAATACTTACATCAGATCTCATGTCCCCGAGGCATCTCTAGATAAGACACTCCCTCTAACTGATCCTCCTCTGGGCCCTTGCCATTATGGCTGCCTTGATCTGGACATACATCATTTCACTTTCTTCATGCACCCTTCCTGCTCCCAGGCATCAGAGGAGGCAAACCTTCCAGGTCTAGAGTGCCAGCAGGGTCACTGGCATGGTGCTGTGCTAATAACTTCGGCTATCCAGGAAAATGGCGCCTCTCCAGAGGGCAGGACCGGGAGGGCAGGGCAGGGCAGCCCCTGGTGGAGGGAAGAGCACAGCAGCCCCATCTGAGGCCAAGACCTGACTCATTGCCTCTGTAAGTGACTCTAAGATTTTAAAAACGCCTTCCTCATAACTGACTGAGGAGGGAGGAAAGGAAAGAGGGAGGAAGGAAACAATCATTTATTAAGTGCCTACTAGGTGCCAAACATTGTGCCAAGTGTTTTACCAATATGATCTCATTTGATCCTCCCAACAACCCTGGGAGGCAGCTGCTATTATTATCCTCATTTTAAAGTGGGGGAAACTGGGGCAGACTGAGATTAAGTGAGTTGTCCAGGGTCATACAAGCTAGTAAGTGTTTAAGCCCGGATTTGAACTCAGGTCCTCTGGACTCCAGGCTCAGAACTCTATCCATTGTGTCACCTAGCTGCCTCTAGGCACAAAATTGCTATTCTCCTCACTTTACAAGTCAGGAAATTGAGGACAGGGTGGTATAAACTAGCTTGCCCAGGGCTAGACAGTAAGTGGAAAGGGATGCATATGGGTTCTTTCTCCCAAACCCTCCCTTCTTCCCTTTTCCTGTAGAGGGCAGCAGCATCCTCCCAAGTCCCCCAAGCTCCCAACCTAGGAGTCATCCTGGCCTTCTCACGCCACTCCCTGCCCCCATCCAATATAGCGCCAAGGCATGTACATTCCACCTTGCCAACAATCCCTTCCCACTTCTGTTGTCACCACCCTGTGATGCAGGTCCTTATCGCCTCACATTTGGACTATTGCAACAGACAGAAAGGTAGCTCAATGGCTAGAGGGCTGGACCGGGGGTCAGGAAGACCCAAGTTCAAATCTGGCCTCAAACACTTACATGTGAGCTGGGCCAAGTCACTCAACCTCTGCATGCCTCAGTTTCCTCTTCCATAAAATCCCAGGGTGGTTGTGAGGAACAACTGAGATCCTATTTGTAAAGCTCTTCGCAAACTTTAAGGTATCCTATAAATGTGGTATTCTCTTTGGGCTTCAAGTTTTTTCCCTTCCTATTGCTATTTTTTCCACTTTTTTTTTTTAAATTTCTATTACTAGTCTATTATCCCTTTACCATAGGATCAAATACAAACTTCTCTATTCAGAATTTCCCTCCCCAACTTCAATCTAATCTCACCTTTCCAGGCTGGTAGCAGCTGCCTCTCTTTACACACTCAACTTTTCAGGCAAATTTGCCCAACAATTTCAATTCCTTGCACAGAACATCCCATCTCCCATCTCCATGCCAGAATGTACACCCTCCTCTACTCTGCCTCTTAAATCACTCCCTTCCTTCAACTCAAGGGCTACCTCTGACATGAAACCTTCCTGGTCATCCCCACTAGTAAGATCTCTCCTCTCTCCTCACTCTCTCTCTCTCTCTCTCTCTCTCTCTCTCTCTCTCTCTCTCTCTTTCTCTCTCTCTCTCTCCCCCTTCCTCCTCTCTCCCTCCTCTCTTTTCAAACTACTTTCTAGTCACTCACCTGCCAATGTCTCATGTCTCCCCAAAGCATGTGCATTCCTTGCAGATAGAGACTGTTTCCTTTTTTATCCTTTTATCCCCAACACCTAGCCCAGTCTCTAGTACACATGAGGAAGGAAGGAGGGAACCAGGCATTTACATATCACCTCCCTACCTTCCAGGCACTATGCTAGGCATTTCACAATTATTATCTCATTCGATCCTCAAAACAACCCTGGCTGGTAGGTATTATTATTAACCCCCATTTTACAGATCAGCAAACTGAGGCAGACAGAGGTTAAGTGACATGCCCAGGGTCACAAGTCAGTAAATATCTGAGGCGGGATTTGAACTCGGGTCTTTCTGATTCCAGGTCCAGTGCTCTGAGCACTGTGGTGCCCCCTAGAAGCTTTCTGGGGTAGCTGCTTTAGGCTTGCTGTCCTCCAGCTCTGGGGGCTGCTCCCAAGGCACTCCCTCCACTTCCGTCCTGTTCCTCCCATGTGCTTCAAGGACCAACAAGGATGGATCTGCCTAAGCACCGCTACTCTCCTCTCCATGGGGGCCCCAGGTGCTGGGTGAAATGGCAGCGCTGAGGGAGGTCTCTGGGGCTCAGCTCCAGCCGTGCGCTCTGAGGCTTATGGACCCTTGGGACCGCTAAGCTCCGGCTGGAGGGACCTGGGCATCACCAAGGCCAATGTCCTCGCGAGGAGGAGAAGGGACATGTGCAAGGACACACAGGTGATGTGGGTCTGAGGCAGAATTGGAACCCAGTTCTTTCCCTCTCCAAGTCCAGCACTGGGAATGGTAGCTCGGGTCTGTTAAACCCAACAGACACAATATGCACTTGTTCAGACACTCGTGTGCAGGGATTCTGGGTGTGCTCTGTGGGAGGGGCATACGGGCAGAGAAGACATCGCTCTGCCCCCCAGCTCACCAGCCAGTAGGAGATCAGCCACGGCCACAGAGCACTGATAAAGGCAGAGTCAACCCGAGCCAGGGCACTGGGAGGCTAAGGCTACTTGGAGGAGGGGCTTCTGGAGGCGCTCTAGGAAGTATGGGCAGCATTCCACCAGGGGAAAGGTAAGGTTGGGGGATGGCAGTCTAGGAGAGAGAGAATCTGAGGGACAAAGGCCCGGAGGCAGGAACGGCCACGTGTGGGGAGGATGGAGGCCTTGGAGCGCTCAGCAGGAGAGACCAAGAAAAAGAGGGCGCCGATGGAAGTTTGTCTTCGTCACCCAGCAGTTAGCCTAGCTAAGCACCTACTGTGTGCAGGGCCTCTTGTGTGCCTTGCCCTCAAGGCACTTACTATCTAAGGAGGAAACACCCCTGAGGCCCAGGAGAGTGAGGAGAGGCCAGGAGCCGAGGGTCTGGGCACCTGGAGCGACCTGGAGAGGCTTCTCCAGGCAGGTGGTGCCTCAGACTCAAGAAGATGGATATGGGGTAGAGATGGGCATGGGGAGGGGGAA
This sequence comes from Vombatus ursinus, assembly GCF_900497805.2. Lineage (NCBI taxonomy): Eukaryota > Metazoa > Chordata > Mammalia > Diprotodontia > Vombatidae > Vombatus > Vombatus ursinus. Next base: position 279,113 of record NW_020944038.1, read on the forward strand.
GCAAAGAAAGGAGCAGGCTTAATAAGAGACCAAAAGGGCTGGAGCAGTCTGCTCTCCACGTGCGTGTGGACCACATGTGTCCGGAGAAGCCATCTCACCTGGACCCCTGGGGACGAGCAGGAGGATGAGACCACTGTGGCTCCTCAGACAGTCTGGGGTCTGATGTGCAGGGCCTTGAAGGACAGGGTCAGGAGCCAGCCGAGGTTTGGGAGTGGAGGAAGGCCCTGGTCATATAAAGAGGATTCCTCTGGCAACTGACTGGAGGATTTATCTGAGAGATGGGAAAGTCGGGGAGCCGTTGCAATCATCTAGGTGAGAGGGGAGGGGGCCTCCAGGCCCTTGGGTCATGAGCACCGTCACTGCTTGTGAGAAAGGTCTGGCAAATGAATGGGGTTGGTTGGGTGGGGAAGGAAGAGACCAAGAGGTCCTTGCCTGAAGCTTACCCCCATCTACCTGGAATGGCAGAGTACCTTCAAGTAGGGAAGGGAAGGGAAGGGGTGGGCCTCTGCCATTGGATCTGGCCTCCACTGGGCTGCAGAGGATGTGACTGACCCCTCAGGCCTTGCCTGAGTATTCTCACTGGATTGTCCCCATGAAGGGCAGGACACCTGAGCATCCTCTCCCCTTCTGTTGGATTTAGTGAATGTTTCCAGCCATTTCTGGACCTCTCCCCATTGCTTGTCTCTCGCCAGTATGCGCCTCAACACTGAGGAGAGTTCTCCATCCTGGCAGCGTGCACCCATGACTTCTCACGCCCCATTAGCCAGGGCAGCCCAGTGCCCCAGTAGACATTCTCAGCCACCTTTGGCAAGAGTCCATCCAGATTCCCTAGTGTCCCTTCTCTGGCCTTTGATACAGCCTCATTTGAGAGATGGGGCAGATAACAAAGCAGCAGCCAGGAGAGCAGTACTACTGCTCTGTCCCTAAGCGGCCATGTTCACTATCCCTGGGGGAGCCTCAGTTTCCTCATCTGTCAAATCACAAGATTCACCCCAGCAGGTTGGGGTGGGGCATCTCTCCCAGTGCTTGAACTTTCTGTTCTAAGGCTTAGGTTTTGTTCTACTTCTTAGGATTTGTGACCACCCAAGCTGTGCTTTTATTGACAGCTTCTTAGGCAAGGTGGGAGAGTATTGAGTTTTAGGGAGAAAGTCCTTTTTTTTTTTTTTTTTGGCAGAAGAGGCCTTGCCGAGGACCCAGGCTGAAATGAGAATCAATTCCACGGCCTTGCTTCCCCAGAGTGTTCATGGGGGCTTAGGAGCAATCAGTCAGTCAATAAGCATTTATTAAGTGCCTTCTATGTGCCAGTTACTGCACTAAGCACCAGGGATATGAAGAGAGACAAAAGACAGTCCCTGCCTTCAAGGAACTCACAATCTAATGGGGGAGAGAAATACACACATGTATATGTGTATATATATATATACATATATATGCAAATAAATATGTATAAATAAGTGATATATAGGATAAACTGGAAAATAAAGAACAGAGGTAAAGCACCAGAAGTAAGAAGGATTTTGACCAGGAAATCTGACCAGAGAAGCTGCAAGAGGTGAAATCCATAAAAGATTCTGCAGAGGTGAAATCAACCAGAGATGCTGCAGAGGTGAAATCAACCAGAGTTGCTGCAGAGGTGAAATCGACAAGAGATGTTGCAGAGGTGAAACTGACAAGAGATGTTGACATGGACTGGAGATGGTTCAATCAATAGACCCTGACACTATATTGGATGGGTGTGTGTGCATGGGTGTGTGTGTGTGTGAGTGTGTGTGTGTGTGTGTGTGTGTGCGCAAAATATGAGGAGTCCAGGATGACCCCTAGGTTGGGAGCCTATGGGACAGGGAAGATGGTGGTACTCTTGATGGTAATAGGGAGGTTTGGTGGGAAATGATTTTGGGAAAAAGATAATGAGTTCAGAGCAGCTTCCTGTTCTGTCCAAACTCCTAGTGGCCCAAACAGCCCCAGTTCCTTGGTTCCGGATGAGTGAGTAGTGACTTTCTGGGTGCCCTTGACTCCAAGGTTTTATCCAGAATGGGCATCAATGGCCAGAGTGCTGGCTGCTTGACAGGAGGGGTCTCATCCTAGAGGACCCCTCCCCAGCACTCTCAACTACTTAGTTGCCATCATTGTCTGCCCGAGGGTTTGGCTCCCTGCTTATGACATACAGAAATTAGTGACCACCTTGGTAATTGGCCCATTGCCCAGCTAGGCCTGCCACCTCATCCATCGGCTGAAGCTCCCTCTCCCGCATGCAGGCTTCAGCAGGGCCCATGCCTGTGGCCTTTTGGATGTCTCATGAAGGGCTGCTCATGAGTGTGTGAGGATTCTCCTGAGTTCCTAGGGTCTGTGCCAGAGACAGATTGGTGTTTGGAGTGGGCTGAGCTGGGCTCTGCCCGAACAGTGACCCTCTAGGTGAAGGAGAAGTCCTGCGGAATCTCTGCCAGTGCACCTATTCTCCTTGCTTTTATGAGCTGGGCAATTTTATTTGTTTGTGTTTGAGTGGCCCTCCCACCAGGGACTCCAGTGTGCCGAGGGGAGTGCTGACCCTTTAATGGGAAACAGCAGGGAAGGAGATGAGCTAAGAGGCAGGCTCCGGCTCTGCCCATTCGTCTTTGGTTATTGGACACTTTTAGAGGGAACATCTGTCTGTCCGCTCACTCCCCTCAGTGCAGGCACCGTTGGAGGGCTGGCTCAGCCTGCTCCCCGACAGAACCATCAATCAGAGATTGCGGAATGAACCAAGGACAGATGTCAGTGTGGCTACAGGGGCGTCAATGACAGCCGGCTGCCCCGTAATTAATGGGGCTCAACCTGCCCCAAGGGATGCCAGTGGCTCTTTCAGGTTAATAGCCCCCCAAAGCAGAAAGGGGCTTAGAAATCGAGAAGCCCCATCCCTTGAAATACTGTAAGATTATCCCTGAGTGTTGATGCCTTGACTGTTGGTCTTTGATTGCTGAGCAGATCTCCAGCCTTGCCCAGGCCATGGGAGGTGAGAATTGAGAGCTAGACCCCCCATGACAGGTCATTGAAAACCAGGGATCACAGCCCAGAGAAGGTCCCAAAGGGGCCAATGCCTAGGTGAGAAGGTCCCAAAGGGGCCAATGCCTAGGTTTCCTCCCTCATCCACTCTTCCTTTCTCTTTGGTTTTAAACTCTAGCCTCTCATAGAGGGAACAATCGTGTTTGAAGGAGGGCACGCCTGTCCCTGAACTCAGAAGGTCCTTGGGGAGGGATGTGTAGACAGATATCGGCTTACTTTGGGAACTCATGGATAAGGACCATACAGGGGAAATGTTGGGTTAAGGTCTGGGTTGGAACAGAATGGTTGAAGGCCCTTTGGCCTCAGTGGAGATAACAATAAGGCCTAAGGGTGAAGGATGCTTTACAAAATGCTTTATCTTGGGGGGGGGTGAGACACTATACTGACATTATTAAGTTGGGCACCCTGGGTTCTAGTCTGGGCTCCGGCTCTGGGCAAGGGTCTTCCTCTTACCTAGGGGCTTCAATTTTTTTTTATCTGGGAAAAGGAAGGTCTCTCTGGTCATCTCCAGTTCTGACTTAGAAGTTGGCACCAAGCTCCCATGAAGAGAGCGGCTTCTGGAGTTGGGAGGCTGACATGGGAGAAGGGGGTTTAGAGGGATACCCTCTAGCATTGCTGCTGACCTTGACACCATGGGGAGCCACGCCTGGCGGGGGCCACAGGCAGCAATCTTTCTAAAGCCAAGGTCAGAGCCAGTTACTCTCTTGCTCAAAATGTGCTGGTGCTCCCTAACGCCTCTCCTGGAGAGAGCTCTCGGTAGTTTATGAGAGACTGGTCACTCAGCTTAGGAAGATATAATAAATGATTTATTTATTTGTGTTTTCCAAGTCCAGCAAAATAACTCAGATTATAATTTTCATTCTCTCTTCCCCTCTTACAAAGCCATAGTTCCACAAAGTTCAGACACCCTGATTATCAGCACCTGTAACCATTCCAATCCCATATCCTTTAATTTTATGCCCTTGGATGAAGAGAGTTCTTTGTAAGGGGAAGGCTCACAGAATCCAAGCTCTCCCAGGGTGAGTGGCGCCATCTTTGAATGCACAACGAGAACACGATTTGCTTCTTCATCTGCTCAGCAATCAGCTGCCCAGTGAACTGGCCATTGGCAAGGGGCTGATCAGTAACTCTCTCCAGGTCTTCCTTGTTTTTGGAGCCCTCTCATGTACATCCTTGAAGATTTTCCCCAAGGACATCACCCTTTAGTTTGGGCTCTTTGGTGAAATAGTGCTAGTGAAAACGGTAGGGCACATTGATCATCAGCTGCCCTGGGTGGACTTGAACATAGGTGTTCAGCCTGCTGGCCGTCGCCCCCCGAAGGTTGTGCAGAAGCTCTGCCACGTACTTGAGGAGGGCGTGGCAGCCTTGGACAGAAAGGCTGATGAGCCTCACAGCCTTGTCAGTGGCCCACTGGAAAGCCTGAGAGAGCCCGTCAGAGGTACCTTGCAGCTGGACCAGGAACTGCTCGCGATGCTTGGCCGCCTTCCTCTTGGCTGCTGAGGCCCACTGGCTAATGCTTTCCTGGGCCACCATGGAGGCCTCATGGAGCCTTTCTTTTCCTTTTCTGTCAGCATCACGGAGGAGGTCGAGGTACTTCTGGACATCTGTGTTGGCAAGCCTTTCCACTTCATCTGTCAGTTTGGCAGCCCAGGTGAGAAAGCTCTCAAAGGTGTTAGAATGGAAATCCTTCAGGGCATCAATGATTTTCCTGGCCAAATTGATTAACTTGTCTTCAATTTCATAGTATTTCACTGTCCATCCAATGATGTTTGGATCAAAATATTCTTCCCGAAGAGTTTTGATACAGTTATGGAACTGGCTGAGTTTTCTAGAAATTTCCTGAAACTGGGTCAGAACAAATGAATTCAGATCCCTGAGATTTTCTCTCAGGTACCTAAGTACCCGTAGGATGAGATCAGAAAGGAGGCCAGCCCCGTCCAGGAATTCATTTTTGAGAGAGGCGAATGTCTTCTCCTTTAAAACTGTAATACTTTCTTCTATCTGTTGGAAAACGCGGTCAGCGAATGACTGCAGAGAAATCAGAATGTCTGAAAATTTGGCCGCCTGAAGCCCATTGAGTCCGTGTTGGACATTGTCGGAAAAACCCTCCAGACGCTCTCCAAGCTCCACAAGCCCCTTTTGGAGGTCCAGGAAGGCTGCCTTCTCATCCAGGTCCTTGACGTAGGAAATCAGCGCCTCTACAGCTTGATGGACTGTGGAGTAAGCCCGGGACAAGGCGTTCCCGGCCTCGCGCAGGACTGCGGAGCAGAGCTCGTCTCCCGAGTACCCACCGGCCTGCCCCGGCAGCTGGAATCGGTTGGCCTGCAGCAGCTCAATGCCAGAGTCCATCAGCAGCAGCGTTTTCTTGTGATATTCTTGCGTGAGTCCCAGGGCCCCGTCGAAGGCCTTGTTCTTGAGATCCCAGAAGTCGGCCTGTTCTGCCTGGTAGAGCCGCTGGGTGCCGTCCTCCCACTGCTGGAACGTGCTGGCGGCCTTGCCGGCGGCCTGGCGCAGCCCCGACTCCGCCTCGTCTATCTGGTTCAGGGCTCTGTGATAAGCTTCGTCAGCTGTCTTCTGGAGGAGTTTCCGCAGCTTGCTGGAGGCGCTGCCGATGTCCAGGCCGGTCTGCTCCCGATGACACTTGTCCACGTAGAGGTAGAGGGTCTCTCCTGCCCGGTGCAAGGCGGCTCTCAGGGTCTGCACCAGCTCAGAGGCTGTCTCCTCGTTCCAGCTCATACTGAGCTGAAGAGCCTCAGGGCTCTGCTGTGACAGCACCATCTCCACTAGGGCCAGCTTCCTTTCAGGAGAGACCTGAGCAAAGCAAACAGGGCAAGAGGAGGGGCTCCTATTAACCAGACTGCCAATCACATTTCTGGCATTTCATTGTGGCTTCTGTTGGCATTTGCATGAGTCTCGATTTCTTTTTCAAACAGTTCTGTCTACCTCATTCCTCTTCATTATGGCCACCATTTATACACTTCATCTAGAAATCACAAGTTGCTGGTGCAGAGGGACCCTCATCACCTCCTTCCTGGCCCTCTCCTCTTCTCTGACTCTACCACCCCCTGGTGCAGACCCTCCTCTTCTCCTGCCTGGCCCCTCCTCAACTCTGACTCCACCCCCACCCTGGTGCAGACTCTCATTGCCTCACACCTGGACCATGGCAGTAGCTGCTGGTGGGTCTGCCTGCCTTGGGCAGACCTCTCCCCCTCCAGTCTATCCTTCATTCAGCCACCAAAGGGAATTTCCTAAGGTACAGGCCTGACCATGTCACCCCTACTCTTCACTGAGTCCCAGTGGCTCCTTCTGGCCTCCCGGAACAGACAAAAGTCTCTTCTTGGCTTTGAACCCCCTTCACCACCTACCCCTTCCCCTCTTTCCCGGCTTCTTCCCTTTGGCTTCCCAATATCTCTACAATTCTGGGCTGCCTCCCATGTGAGGGCCCACCTCTCTTCCCTGGCCCTCTCCTTCCTCTCCTCCACTTCCCAGAATTCCCGACTCCTTCTGGAGTCAGCACAAACAGCCCTGTGGCCAGCAGCCCTTCCTGGCCTCCACAGTCGCCAGTGTCCTCCCTCTCAAAACGATTTTTTATTTATACTGTGTGTACTTATCTAGGGACCTAAGTAGAAAATAAGCCCTGTTTCCTTTTCTGTCTTTCTATCTCTGGCACCTGCCCAAGGCCTGGAACATAACAGGTACATAATGAATGCATGCTGATGGATTGTGGGATGGATTCGAAGCCTGGACTACTCTGAGAACTTGGCTGTTAATTTCCTCCCCAAACTCTGCTCTGCAAAGAAGAAGGACATAGATGTAGTTGAGGCGGCAGATGCTTGAGTTCACTCATCTGGCCCAGCACGTCTTGGGATGAATGAGATAGCATGCCTCTGCCAGGACCCCACGGTAAGTCAGTCACCAACGTGGGATGGAAGCTCAGGCCCCTGACTCTCCATCCCGCCTCATTCCCCATAACAGGCCTGGCATACCTTTCATCTGCTGGGAGAGATGGCATCGGGGACCAGCCGAAGGCACCGGAGGAGGATATGACAGAGAGGAGAGACAAGCACACCTGCCCTGGGTCACTGGAGCTGAGACCCAGCCCAGGGAGGGGCCCTTCCCCCCCTCTTCCATTTAGGGCTTTTCTAAATAGAGGGAGGGACAAAGGACAGCTGGAAAAGGAGGGGGAAGGGAGGGCAGGAGGGAGTGGACAGAGTGGGGAAAGGGGAGCGACTCAGGAAGGAGAAGGGCCCTGTCCTGCCAAGGTTCTGATAAGCTTCAGAAAGCAACTGGTGATCAAGGGTCCAAGGACCTCTTTTCAGCCAATTCTTCCTGGCCCTATTTGGCAAGGGTGAGGGTGTCATGGCAAGAGTCAGGGGCGAGACTTAGAGGCCCTGGGTTCCAATGCTGAAGTGTTCCTTTACTAGCTATGAAACCTTAGCTCCCTTCCTGGCAGGCCTCGGTTTTCTCTTAAGTAAAACTGGGAAGGAAGGAGCTGGACTGATGACCTCTGGCACCACCTCCTCCTTTCCAGTCAGGTCAGAAATTGTCAATTCCCTGTTTGCCTCTGTTAGGAATGGGGCTTTGGAGACTGGAGCCCTCTGGGGAGGTCCTGCCCCTAACAGGCCTAGCTGGGGTAGCTTTCCAAGGAGGCATAAAGCCAAGCCGTCCTTGGCTTCTTCAGTAAAATAATGACTCCTGATGACAAAACAAATAAACCCGCCTCAGTTTCCAGAAAGCAGTGCTTTTGGGCTCCCAGACCCAAAAGCTCCTGGCCCTGTGGAACATTCCAGGGGCACACCGCCCACTCCTCGGCTCACTCTGCCTCTGCTATGCCAAGGGCCCTCACCGTGGGATGGTGGTATATCTTTCCTTGAAGAACCTGGGGGCTTCCCTGGAAATCCAGGCCCAGGGTGCCGATGGGTGGAGAGGAGATGGTCAGGGAGAAGTTGTTTCCATCTTGCTGGTAGTTCATGAGGACATTGGTGAATGTGGGGCTGGTGACTTTGAAGGTCTTGGTTTCCTCCAAGATTCTGAAAAGTAATGGCCTGTCCTCAGCCATTTAGGGTGTTGAGAGCCGACCCACTCCCCTCTGTTCTGCCAGGGCTCAGCTCAGCAGCTCCCCCGCCCCAGGACATAGACGCAGCTGAGGCGGCAGACGCTCGAGTTCATCTGGCCCAGCACCTCCTGGGATAAATGAGGAGACATGACTCTGCAGGACCCCAGTGTATGGGGGCCATGCCCCGAGCCCCAACCCGGAAGTGCCTGGTACCTCCTTTGGATTGACGTGCTCTGCGTTTACTGAACCGAATCCCGGCTCCCTCTTCTCCACAAGAGGCCATACTTACTTGAGACCTTGAACCTTAAGTAGGTCTTCATATTCCGCGCGCAGTTCCCTGTGGGAGAACCTGCCCGACATCTTCCCCACCAAGACGTTGTCTTCAAAGGCGTATGTGGCCCCATCTGTGGGAGAGAGATTGTGTGGGTCGCCAAGTTAGCAAGGGAGACTCCTGAATGTGCGCAGACCCAACAGGTGTAAGAATTCAGCCGGGGGCACCCCATGGCGCAGACTGCTGGGCCGGGAGTCACAAAGACCTGTGTTCAAACCCAGCCTCACATACTTGCTGGCTCTGACCCCCTTCACTTTTGTCTGCCAGCTTCCTCAGCTGTAAAATAAGAATCATTACCTCCTTCCCAAAGTGCTTGTGAGGTCCAAATGAGAAAAGATACGTAAAGTGCTTTGCAGATTTTAAAGCACTATGTACATGGTAGCTATTGATATCATTATTATTATCATTCTTCTGAATTTCCAACTTTTGACTTCACCACAATTTGGGAAAAATAAAAGATTGTTTATTTAAAAAAAAAAAAAGCTGCCACTTGAATATTTCTAGGCCTGGCCTGGGAAATGGTTTGTATGGATTCAATTCTTTCTGGGGAAAACCCTTGTAGGGCTGCCCACTGCCACACACACTCTGCCTCTGAAGAGGCACCACACCCCCTGAATGAGAGCTGTGTCTGAAGTGTCTGCACACGAGGAGAAGGCAGCCTCTCTTCACCAGTTCCTGCCATCGGGGGCGCATGAACAGCTGCTCTTTGTTTAATAAGCCAAGTGGTCCTTATCAAGGTCAATAAACCTAGGATCGTGTATGTGTATATATATATCTACATATACATATAATCATTCCATTGCAATTAGGCATGGGTGGAGGGTATGGGACAGACACTGTGCAAATCTCCATTGCACATAAACATCTAAGAGACGTTTATTATTACAAAAACCAACCTGTCCCAAAGGTTTCTTTTGCCTATGTGGTTTCTCAACAGGTTTGTGTCACGGACTTTCTTTAATTCTGAGGTGCTGCCACCTGTGTGCACACTCCCTTCCTGGCTTACCCTGTGGGGACCCCTAGCCCAGAGGAGAGAGAGTAAACCTTGTCCTTACAGTCGAGATCATACTGTAGCAGCTGCATCGTGCTGCTGCACGTGGCCTCGAGCGTCGTCTCCAAACGGTCTTCTTTCCTCTTCAGGTTGGCGCTCCAGGAGGTGTTGTACACTGGCGACGCTGCTTGGAAGTTTCCAGTCAGTGCTCCGAAGGAAGGCAGGAAGATTCCGGTGGGCAGCCAGAAGGTCAGAGTCGGGACACTGATGCTCTGCTCAGACATGGTGATGCTGGGCAAGTCAAAGTCTGCAATTTTGTTAGCTAACTCATTTAGATCCAGGATGGCCCCAGCAAGGGGAAGATTTTTGGGAAGAGTGAATGAAGACAGTGTTACCTGGAACTCAGGCACAGTCACCCCAAAGAAGGGAAGTGTAGACCCTTCTGATGTAGAGTACTCTGTGGACACTTCCACTCTGGGGAATTTTACTTGGGGCAGTGATGGTAAACTGAGGGCAAATGGTGCCATGATGGTCTTCTTGGCTAATCTTATATAGCTGCTCTCAGGGCTGGATGCTGGTGTGACCAAAGACTTCAGTTCTGGTCCAGGGATGATGAATTCATCGGCCGTTTCTTTCACAGGGATAGAGAACTGGTAGCCAGTGGGGTTTTTGGTATAAAAAAGGGCACTGGAAATGTGGAGGTACTGTTTCCTGTCAGCACTGGTGGTCACATCCAGCTTCAAGATATCCCACAGGCTAGTGTCATAAACTGGCAGGAGAGCGTCTTTCAGGAAGGACATGTAGCCTTCTAAGGAGCTGGCCACGTCCAGACGGATTTCGGATGGGTCATTAGACAGCTGGATGTTGTGACTGAAGGATGCTGTCTGAATGTGGCCCTCGCCTTTCCAGCCGGCCCGCTGGTCCTTGAGGCTGGCAGTCAGGGTCACCACCTGGCCAAGGGAGGCCTTCTTGAAGAGATTACTAGGCTGGCTGACTTGCACCTGAATCACACTGGATGCTGTCCACGGGGCCAGCTCTAATGTCACTTTGCTGTTTTGCTCCCCACTTGTTGAAAACCCTCTCCTCAGCTGTAAATGGTTTTTCCCATTGTGTTCCCAGACAGTGTAGATGTGCCCAACAGAAGCTTCCCCGGCAAAGTTTTCCTTTGCCTCCACGTTCCAGATGCCATCTACTTTGGAGGTCCCTTCGAGCTTCATTGAAGAACGCATGCTCTTGGTGTCCAAGTAGGAGTTGGCCTCACTGGAGATGGCCCCAGAATACTTTTGGGAAAGGACTGAGCCACTCATGCTGCCTTTGGTGGCTGTCTCAATGGACAAATAAGGGATGAAGCTTTCCACAGTGAGCTGGTGGTCTATAGCCCCTTTGGCGCTGCTGTGCAACTGGGCAGAGGTAAAGTTGTACTTGAGCTTGATGATGGAAGAAATGATGGGCTTGGACTTCATGTTCCCGGAGAGCTCCTGCTGGAAATTTGCTCTCAGGACTGGGCACTGGACTTTGGCCGTGGTGGTCACAGAGGCTTCCATGTTCTTCTTGGTCAGGCTGATGGTACTGTCATGATTCCCCTCCACAAATTTGTTATTCAGGGAGAGAGCCGTGGCTAGCTTCAGGCCCCTTTTCCTGGTCAAACTAGTTGTCCCATCTAACTTATACTGTAAAGCGTCAATGACGGAGAAGGAAGATGACCTGAAATGAGCCACGATATCTGACTTATTGTACAGGCCCATATTTGTGCTCAGTGTGATAGCGCTTGACTTGAACGAAAAATCGTAGGTGAGGTTGCCCATGGCTGGTATCAGGATGTGGTCGGACGGCCGAGGAATCTTGAAGTCTGGGAGGCTGAGCTTTTGGAGGCTCGCAGGCACATGGAGAACTGGGAACTCGAGGGATGGCAGGACAAGGGTGTAAGATGGCAAGGAGAAGCCAATGCCAGGGATGGTGAAAGCAGGGGTGCTTGTCTCCTTGGGCACCATGTAGCCAAATGCTGGCAACTCTGCCGTGAACGGACAGACCTCGATGTTGAGCACAGGGATGTAGTAGCCTGGAATCCTCAAAGTTCTAGGGAGCTTGTCGAGGGAGGCTTCCACTTTGTGCTTTTCAAACTTGACCTTCGTTTCATTGTATGACTTTGTTAGGAAATCCAGAGTCTTGTCTCTGCCTTTCTCAAAGTGCTGATGGAGAACGTTGATGTTTGGGCTGAGGGCATCATAGACCGCTCCGAGGGGGAACAGGATGGAATGGCTGTCTCTGTTCTTTTTGTACTGAGCGTTGACACTCAAGTCAAAGGACTGCTTGGTGGTCTTTAGGAAATCCTTCAAGCCTGTCCTTTCCCACAAGGAAAAGTCTCTCAACGGGGGAGTCGTGACCTTGGTGTAAGGCAGATTCATTTCAGGAATTGTGAGAGGAACATTTAAGAAATCCAGGTTGGCTTCCCCATTAATGCTCACGTGAGCTTCCAGGCTGTTCACATCGTTCCCTGCAGAGAAATTCTGGCTGTATCTGTACTGATTGAACCTGGCACCTGATTGCCAGCTGACTTGTTGCATGTCGCAGCTCAGGACCAGGGCATAGTTGTTGAGGAAATCAATCTTTCCAGTCAGCTTCAGGGGAAAGCTCACCTTCACGTTTCCTTCATTGTTCACTTCTGCACCAACCTCAAATGGCTGCACCACAAGGGACAGGGAATTTCTCAAGGTTCCAGTAACTCTCCCGTTTAAGTTAGCGTCGTGGGTCCCCATGAGCTCTGCCTTCATCTCTCCCAGCATCGCTGAGCCTCGAACCTTCAACACACTCTGGCCCACGTGCTGGGACTGAACTTCAGACTGGATTTCAAATTTGGCAAAATTGAGGAAGCCAGATTCAGAGGCCAGTTTTTGGTTCACTTTTACGTGTTTGCTGTTGATGGTATTGGACATGTCCAGTGAAGCTACTGGTCCTTCCACAGTGAATCTGAGTAGGGACTCATGTGTCCCCTCATCTGAGAAGTGGGGGAAGGCCCATTTCCATGACCCTGTCCCAGTGGAAGTAACTGCCACACGCTCCAGTACCAGCAGCATTCTCAGCTCATGGCGAAGGTCCATCTGGCTTGAAAAGTCTGCTTGAGGAAGGTTCAGTTTGTGAGAGTATTTTGTGTTGCTGTCCAAGGTCACCTGCTTCTCTAGCTTGAGAGACAGGCTGTTGCCCAACTCCATTGTATTCTTGTCTGTGTGGATGTTGGCCAGAGTGTTCACTTTGCCAAGGATGGAGGTTCCCAAAAACACCATCTCGCTGTCATGCTCTGCCTTTAGGTACTTGCTGGATAACTCTAGAGATTCCTTCAAAACCAACCTTTCCATTTCAGGGGCTGAGAAGTGTGCATCAGCTTGAAAAGTGAAATCCAGGAGGTCCACTGGGGATTGTCCTTGAGCAGCCACAGAAGCCAAAATCTCTGGGCTCCTTTCTGAGGTAGTTGTGTTTTCAATGAACCCACTGGCATCCAGGGTGAAAAAGGAAGATGTGATTTTTAAAGCAGCGGATACTTTGCCAAAGGTTGGGATGACAACTGTGTGGGGGATGCGGGGAAGCTGAAATTCTGGGATCTGAATATCAGGAACCTGAAATTCATTTAGGCTGAGCTTTGGAATGACAATTTCTGGGATGGTCACCTCTGGGAGATGGAAGTCTGGTAGGGTGAGTGCGGCGAGAAGTGTGTCTTTCACCTTCAAATCCTGCAAAGAGATTTCTGGCAGGGGCCACCGGAATTCACTCGACATGATCTGGTCAATGGTCCTAATGATCTTGAGTTTGATTTCTATGAGGTCAATTGTAAAGGATGGAACCACGAAGGTGTTGAGGATGGAAAATTCTGGGGTGGTAAACTGGGATGCAACCCTTATTTCTTTCAATTTCTTTATGTTGATCTGAGTAGAAGGAATCCTTAAGTCTGTCAAGGGAACCATGAAATCAGGAGTCCGGAAGGTGGCTTCTTGTAGAGCTCGGAGACTGACCTCAAAGGCAGGCAGGGTGCCAAGGGCTGTTTTGATCTCAGGGACAGTAAAGCCATGCTCTACGAGCCTTTTCACGCTCTCGGCCCAGTCTTTGACATGGTACTGCTCAGCAAAGTCAGTTAGCTCTTTGGCGATCAACATCCACCAGTCCCAGATGTAGGTGACGAGGGTGTTGTAAACCTGGCTGATGGTTTGTAGACCATGTTGGATTTCCCTCTGAATGTCCAGTTTGTATAATCGGTCTCTTGTGTCTTCAAGGATTTCTTGAAATCTCCCTTTAACGTCAATTACAGAAGCAGAGCTCATGACATCCCAGAACCAGTCGGCGATCACAGTAAGCTGGGTGTCTTTGATCTTGTCCAGGTAGTCGGCGAGCATGGCCCTGACCTCTGCGGCATACAATTTGGCGGCCTTGATTTTCTGTGGAAGCTCCAGAGCCTGGATTTCTTCGTTGATATTCTGGATCAGCTCACGGATTGTCTTGTTGGCTTCATCCACAAACTGGTTGTAATCAAAAGACCGCAGCGTCTTTACCAAGAGATCAAGGAATTTGTTCACTTCATCAATAAGTTGCTCAAATTTAGCTGTCTGGGCTTTCTTGACGGCCTTATCAACAAGAGTACGCAGTTTCTCAAAGTAGGCTTTGATTTCCATTTTTTTCAAGGAGTTGGTCAGTTTCTGAGTGGTTTCTTTCAGTTTGTATTGGTTGGCCAGTTGGACTAATTTGTCCAGTAGGGCCTGGACCCGTTTGTGTACTTCATACTTATGAGTGAGCTCATGGATTTTAGCTCGAAAAGCATTGATCTTCTCAATCACCTCATAATCTTCTAAAAGATTCATGACAATCTCTTTGATACGCTCAACGATATTGTTTAATTCTTGGATTGGCAATGATGTTCTCAAGAATTCTATATACACTCTGACATCAATGTCCTCAACTCGTCCTTTCAGCCAATCAGCCCAGTACTGGAAATCAATATTCTGAATCTGCTGATTCAGCTGCTGCAGCTTCTCAAGGATCTGAGCTCGAAGCCAGACCATGAGGCGGATTTTATTTACATTGATTTTTTCAAGAAATTCATATACCTCTTGGATTGATCTCATTACATGATAATGGATTTTATAATTTTCCTCAAAAACCTTTAGTTTATTGATTAGTTCTATAATAGATTCTTTTAATTTATGTAGGTCATAATTATCTTTAATATACTGATCAAATTGTATCAAGTAAGTCTGTAACTGAGATACGATTTCATTGAGTCTGATTTTGGCATTAGCCAGTGAAATTTGCAGATCATCAACTGTTATCTTATGATTTTCCATAAAAGTGATTAGTTTCTCTTTTGCATTTATAACTTGTCCTTCAAAATTAAAGTGAACGAGAAGGTTGTTAACCAGGTGTGGGAGCTTATCTAAGGCCACTCGGTACTGCTTCACATAGTGGTCAATGTTGATGCTTTTCAGGTACCGCTGGAGGTCCTGGAGGGTGGCCAGAACGGCCCCTCGGACCTTCTCAAAATAAGCCGGCAGGCTCTCCAAGAATGGAAGGTTGATCACGTGAACATTCAAGTTCTTGTCATACTTGATGCTCCCAATCAGACTGAATTCCTGAGGCTTGTCAGTAGCGGTCCTCAAGTCAAATACGTCGATGACGTTAATGGGTTCATTGAACAAAGATGGCAGCTCGATGGGTGAGTCGAGCACAGTGAGGTCGGCTGCAGCCCCAGCCCTGAGCTCCATGCCTACTCTATCCTTGGTGTTGTAGGCCTGGAGGTCATGGTTGTACTCATTTTTGTTGGCCAGGGCCTTGAGCTTCCAGGTACTGGACTGCTCAGCCGGAGTGAGCAGGGCGTTGACTTTGTGATCCAGTGTGGTCTCGATGCTCCTCTGGGACCGGAGCTGGTGTCCTGAAGATGCTTTGCAGTCATGGGAGAACGTGAGTGCCAGAGGCTCCGCTTTCAGCAGGAATTTGCTGTAGAGCTGACCCGTGTGCTTCCCGCCCAGGACCAGGTGTCCATTGCCGGTGGTGTGAGCGTCCACGGCCAGCACGAACGGCTCCATCATGGCGCGGAAGATGTTGCTGAAACGCAGGGACTCTGAGTTGTAGGCGGTGTTGATGTCGATGGAAGAAGCCAGCCCGGCGAGGTTGGCGCTGACGCGGTGGGTCAGCTCTGCGCCCCGCACCTTGCCCACAGCGTCCATTTTGTAACTCGCAGACAAGTTGGCGTATGTCAGGCTGTAGATGTGCTTGATTTCCTCTTTCCCATAGGTGCCTTTCACGTTGCCCCCCAGACTTAGCTTTAGAGGCTCCAGCCTCAACTTCCCCGTGTTGGCGAGATCCAGGGCGCCATACCTGAGGTTGTTGTTCAAGGTAGCTGAGAGGAAGTAAGGCTGAAGTTGGAGACTGAAGCTCTGTTGATACAGCTTGTTTTGGCTTAGTATGTTCTCCATTTCTGAGGTGAAATCCAAGGACCACCCAGCAATCACCAGGTTATTCACATGCTCCAGCTTGGTCTCTTTATAGGACCCCACCATGTCATTTGACAATGTCAGCCCCTCTTTGTTAATTCTGAAGTTGAAGATGTCTTTGCTGTCCGTGCCGAGAATCGTGGCCTGGTACACGCTTCCCAGGGCTACCTCTGTGAGAGCCGCCTTCCCGTCCAGAGTGTATTTGGCACTGTGTTCCTGGTAGCGTGCATGGGTGGTCACCTTCAAGGACGCTCCCAGAGGTCCCAGGGCAGCATTCAGCTCATTTTCAACCATCAGCGGAAGGATCTTGAGGTTGGTGGTGGCGCTGGTTGACACGCCATCTTGCCCAATCCTTACAGTCGCCTTGTGAGCTCCGCTGTTACTTTGATCTGTGCCCAGGAGGTCAGCATTTAATTCAAGGCCGCGGGAATTGAGGGACCCTGAGAGCAGGGTGAAGACCTTCAGGGCCTGGAAATCAACCTGGTACTCAGATCTGAGCAGAGCACTCTGCCGCGCCAAGGTCAGGTCCAGCTTGTGGGCAGCCACAAGGTCAGAGTACTTTCCGGTAGTATCTGATTTCAGAGTCAGTTGGCTGTTTTCATATGTCAAGGAAGCAGTGTTTTTTATACCGCCATCTTGCAGGTTGGAGACAGAGGTGACAGAGAGACTTCCATCCCCGTACCTGCCTATCACCTGGTTGGTGGCCTGGAAGAAGGAGGAGTCCAGCCTCAGATTGGACTCTCCACTGATCTGGCCTGTGCTGACATCTCTCTGGTAGGACAAGGCATATGTGCTCGTAGTGTGGAAGGAAGAAGCCCTGAGCTGACCATCTGCTTTGATTTCTTTGACATACAAGTGAAGCTTCCTCTTTGAATCGAAGTGGACTGAAAAGGACACCTGTGGCCCCAAGCCGCTGGAAGCATCAAGTGTTAGGAAACCTTTGGAAGCCGGATTATTCCCAAATTTCTCTACATGGCTGAGCTTGAGATTTGAATCCAGAAATTTGTGGTGCAGAGATCCATCACAGGATAAAGTAAACGTGTTCCCATGGTCATAAGTTGTTTCCCCGGATCCTAAGAGAAAAGAGAAATGCTATTGGTTAAATGAAGTAAGTACAATCTGATACAGGGCAGTTAGGTAGCGGAGTGGATAGAGCACTGGACCTGGAGTCAGGAAGACCTGAATTCAAATCCAGACTCAGACAGTTACTAGCCGGGTATCACTGGGCCAGTCACTTCACCCTGTTTGCCTCAGTTTCCTCATCTATAAAATGAACTGGAGAAGAAAATGGCAAACCATTCTAGTATCAAATCTGGCCTCAGACACTTACTAGCTGTGTGACTTTGGCCAAGTCACTTAATCTTGTTTGCCTCAGTTCCTCAGTCTGTAAAATGAGCTAGAGAAGGAAATGGCAAACCCCTCTAGTACTTTTGTGAAGAAAACCCCAAATGGAGTCACGGAGAGTCAGACATGACTGAAATGACTGAAAAACAGCAATGAACAATCTGACCAAACCTTTGTTAAAACTTTCCAGTAAGATAGTAATGCCCGATTTATCCAGAGATCAGTCTGCTAGCAGCCTCAATCACACAGGGCACAACATTCAGCAAGGCCACTGGACTTTAATACCCCACAGCTGCCATAAAGCCCACGCACTGCATTCCATGGGGAGGGAGGCAGGAGCCCTCATGCCAAAGCCCATCAGGTGATCCCTGCGTAGACCATGACAGCTGCTGATGAAATTAAACAAGGTCAGCTGCTTTCCCCAATGACCTTTAATTCTTCCCAGATTATAATGGACAGGAAGAAGTGGGGAAAAGAGTAAAGCTGCAGAGACTCTGCTAATATCCGTGAAAATGACAGGCGGGAGAGACAAAGGAAGGACCTGCTAAGCCTTCCTCCTTCACTGCTCTGGAGAGCGTGTGTCACACAAGGGCAGCACCCACAGTGACATGTGTTCACAAGATGGCTCCATGCCACCAAAGGAAGATAAAATGATGGCTGCGTGGTGCTGATGGAGGAGAGGGAAGCGTGTGGGAGGCTCCAGATTCACAAGCAGGGGAAGTCCTCTCCAGGGGCACAGAAGGAGGCCCGCTCCCATCCTACTCCCAGTCCAGCCTTCCCCTCTGGCCAGTGCCCTCCCTTCCTAACGAGCTTATGGAATGACCACTAGATGCTTATTCTGCGCGCATGCGTACGCACACACAGACACACACGTGTGCGCGCGTGTGTGCCCGTGTTGCCTCTCCATCAGAATGGAAGCCCTTGGGGAGCGAGGACTATCTCTTTCTCTGAACATGCAGCCCCAGAGGCCAGCACAGGCATGCACCTGGTAGGTCCACAATAAATACCTGCTGATTGGTTGAGGGAGGGAGGGAATGCCCGAGCTCTGGCAGGTTCTGCTCGACTGTGGGGGTTCTGAACGTGGGCCAGCTGGGAATCGAACAGTCTAGGGCCACTCCCAAGGACCACAGACCAGGTAGGTCCCAGATGGGCCTTGGAGGAAGAAATTGGGACCCACCCAAAAGAAAGCATGGAGTTTTGAAGAAACGTAGTCAGGCTGCTTAAAGTGTTAAGTGGTAAGTAGCCGGAAAAGTGACGCTCCCCACCACCCCGGGTCAATAAAACTGGACTTTTCAAACTGCCTCATCAGGGCTGACCCTGGGGGTTTTGGTTTGAACAGCTTCCTACTCTGACCCTAATCCAGGCTCTATCACCTCATCCCTGTGGCCACACCCTTCTGCACCCTGCCCATGTGGTCTCATCCTGCTCCGTTCTTGTCCCTGGCTTTTCTGTAAAACCTCTTTTTTTTTTGGATGAAAGGGGAGGCTCTAAACATGAAGCCTTATGTTCCATTGCTCCATCATGAAACTCTCCCAAAGACCAAGCCCTAAGCCGCCATCGGCAGAGTCGGGACAAATCCAAAGCCCACCCTCTCATGGAGATCCTCTACAGACCGGACTCGTCGTCTGGACTGTCAGATGATGCTCGTTGCCTTGACTTGACTGGAATGACGCAGATGCCATCCTACTGTGTCTGGGTCAGACCCTAGGCTGGGCCCCGAGGAGAAAGAAGCCCAGGACAAACACACAGAGAGAAGAGAAAGGAGGAAGACAAACCAGGCCGAGCAAGGGAGGCAGCCGTTCAGTCTTTTCATTCCTTCAGCAAACGTCGAGGAGGTGTGCCTGGGCGGGGTGCTGCGTCCCTGTGCTGCCCTTATGGAGCATTAGACCTAGTCAGGGCAAGGTGGCCCCCACCCAAATCTATAACCTCCATCTAATAAATCCAGGACCACAGCCCAGAAGAGACGAGGGTGGAGGAAGGAAGGCTCATTTTCAACAGGGCAGGCCAGGAACGGCTTCGTGGAGGGAGGGTCCCTTTGAGCTGGGCCTTGAGCAATAGCCAGGAGTTCAACAGACAGAGGGGAGGGGCAAGGTGGTTCAGGCATAAGGTTCAGAATAAGGAAAGCAGAGATGTCAGGTGTGGCTAATATGGGGTACCCATCGAGGGCATTAGGGAGGGGGGAGCCTGGAAAGGGAAGGTGCCGGGGGTGAAGGGCACAAGGAGTTTGGACACTATTCAGTAGGCACTGGATTGGGTTTGAGTCAAGAAATCACAGAAAAGCATCAGGATGAAGGATGGCCTGCAGAGGGGAAGGCAGGAGGTAGGGAGGCCAGCAAGGAAGCTGTGCCCATGGGAATTGAGAGAAGGAGATGGACATTGCAGGCGTTGCTGTGATGGTAGAGACGGGGCCTAGGAACCAGCTGGACTGGGGGGGAGAAAGAGGGGAAGAGACCAAGATGAGGCAGAGGTCCCGACCTTGGGGCAGTGGGAGGGCATCAGGACGAAGCATGGAGTCCTAAGGAGCCTTAGAAAGAAAGGCAGAGCTCGGCTTGGAATGTGGAGAGTCTGAGGGGTCAGAGGCTCAAGACAGAGGTCAGGGCTAGAGATGCAGATTAGGGAATCTGGCATAGACAACAACAAAGACTTGGCCTGTGAATGACCCTGCCTAGGTGGGGAGTGGACAGAGAGAGAGAGGACGGCTGGCCCTTCCACAAAAAGGGGGATGCCAGAGGACATTCAACTCCAGATGTGTCATGGGACCCCCAACCTGCATGGGGGGGTCATGGTACCTGCCATCACTCCCCCAGATACACCCTATCCACCTACTAGCAAAGCCACTTAACTTCTATGCCTCAGTTTCTTCATCTGTAAGATGGACTGAATAGAATGACCATGTGCTTTACAAGGCTGCCAGGCAGACAGCATTCCACAGGCCTTGGAGCACTACAGGAACGTGTGGTTCCTCATCCTCGGACCCCCTCCAGACTGACCACTACTCCCACCTGCCTGGGAGCCGTTGCTCAGGTCACTCTCAATGGCTGGCCTCCTCTCTTCTCTCTACCTAGCTATCCTTTGTGGCTGAACTCAAGCCCACCTCCAGACCAGTTGTGCCTCCAGGGACCTCCCCCTGCTATGGACACTCCCCAGGCGGCCCCTAGAGTGCCTGGACGGATGTGTGCACACAATGCCTTCCCCTGGGACATCCCTGTTGGGCTGGTTTTGTGGCAGGGACCCCAAGCAGCTACTGTGTCTCCTCTTTTCTGCTGCCTGTGTATGGCTCTTGTGGCCTTAACCCTGGGAGGAAGGGAGGGAGGCAGGAGGAGAGAGGGCCAGGCCAGGAGCCTTGTGCTCTGGGCCATTCAAGTCCACCCCGGCAAGGCGATGCTGAGGCTGGGGACCAACACCAGGTCCTGTTGACGCACCCTCCCGTCTGCTGCCCCGTCCTCTGCTGTCACAGTGGCCTCCCTCGCCCTCCTCCTCACTGCCTCCCTGCCTCTCCAGCTCATCCTCTACACACCTTCCAAAGGGACTGTCCAGAAGCCTGAGGTGGAGGTGGCCCCTGTCATAAGTCCACAAAAAGCCCTCGAGGCTCCCCAGATACTCATCCCCCTGCCTTCAGTGCAGGGTCCTCCCCTTCTGGCCACTTCCTCTTCTCCATCCATACAAGACCCTCCTCCTACCTCCCTGCCTTGGCAGAGGCCAAATCTTCTAAGCCTGGAATACTCTCCCTCCTCATGTTCACCTGTCCAACTATCGCGCTTCCTTCAAGACTTAGATGAGGGCTCTCTCCTGCCTGAGGCCGTCCTGTCCTCTCAGTTGTGACTATTTCTGCCCCCTCCTAACCCCACAAATATCTTTATATTTCTTCAGTATATAGCATGGACTTATTTCCCTGGGCCTATTTGGTGTCTATACAATACAAGAGAAGCTTCTTCAAACCCAAAGGCACCATTTCATTTTTGTCTGTGGGGCCTCAGGACTGGGCTCAATGGATGGCACATAGTAGATATTTTAATAAATGCTTGTTGAAACAATGAATGAATGAATGAATGAATGCATGCATGCATGCTTGGATAGATGGATGAAGGAAGGAAGGAATGTTTGGATAGATGAATAGCTGGGTAGGTAAAGGAAGGAATGAATAGATGGATGAATGTATTGGTGGATGGATGGATGGATGGGTGGATGAAAGGATAGATGGAAGGATGGATAGATGAATGAGTGGATGGATGGACAGATGGATAGACTACATGAGATGAGGTGTGTCTGCTCGGCACCAAGCAAGGCATTGTCTGGAGGAGGAAGCAATCTGTGTGGGTTGCTGTAGGCGAGTGGGAGATGTCCATGGAGAGAATACATGTGTTCATTTTGGAGGGAAGGAAACAGGTTTGACTGTGCCTGGGGGAAGAGTTAATCTAACCCAGCTTGCCAGACATATTCAGCCTCTGCTCCGGGGAAGGCACTGGGAGACGAAGGTGCAGAATGATGCAGTGTCTGCCTTTGAGAAGCTTATGGTCTATGATGAAAACTCATACCACTGCAATATTTAGGTCATATCTACATAGGGGCATGAAGGCTCATAAAAATGATGGAAAAACCTGGAAAAGAAGCTAAAGCTGGCTTTCGTGTATTCTATGAAAAATTAGTAAATTTGTGGAAGGAACTGTCTTCCTGAAATGTTTCTAGTTTTTCACATCTCTAAAGGGCCTGGAGTCACAAAGACTCATCTACTTGAATTGAAATCCAGCCTCAGACACTTACTAGCTGTGTGACCCTGGACAAGGCACTTAACCCTGTTTGCCTCAATTTCCTCATCTGTAAATAAGTTGGAGAAGGAAACAGCAAACCACTCCAGTATCAAATCCAGCCTCAGATACTTATTAACTGTGTGACCCTGAGCAAGTCACCTGCTTGCCTCAGTTTCCTCATCTGTAAAATGAACTGGAGAAGGAAATGTTAAACCCCTCCAGTATCTTTGCCAAGAAAACCCCAAAGGGGGTCATGAAGAGTCAGACACAACTGACATGACATTTTATGAACAAACCCCATCCTACCTAACCAAGAGCCTTAGGTTTGTAAAAGGAGCGAGAAACCCAGGCCCCGGGCCCATTGCCCTCCTATTTCCTGGAGAGTTTGCCTTTCTGTAGTGATGTGGCACCCCAGCCAGTGTCTAGCACAGAAAAGGGCTCTGGACATCTGCCCCGCTGCCTGTCTCAGGCTGCGGTCTGCCTCTGGAGTCAGGCAAAGGTCTCTTTCTCACGCCGACCCCAAACCTTCTCCTCTGCAGGAGATGCACCCCCAGTCCCTTCCAGGAACACTCCCATGTCAGGGCCCTGATGTCCCCTCCTCGGGTTCCCAGACCAGGCAGAGGCAGCCGGCCCTCCTCACTCCAGAAGCCATGCCTAATCACCCAGTGCACGGGCACCACCGCCAATGCCCAGAACCCCCCCAACCCCGGTAAGATGACTCCAGGTGGGGCACCGGCTCACCTTGCAGACTGTAGGAGAAAAGACTGAGGGCTGAGTTGGCTTTCATGTGGTACCGGGATTGGAAGCTGACGTGCTGGGCCGTGTCGGCCGTGGTGTTTCCACCAGTGTAGGAAGCCGACCAGTTGTAGAGGTTGCTGTAGACGTTGGTGGAGAGTTCCAGGATGCCCAGAAGGGGCACCTTAAGGGGGTAGGACTTGGGGATGGTCAGTGGAGGCAGCTTGAGCTCCCGCGCCGGCCACTGGAGCCCGATGGCCTGGAGGTCCAGAGCCGACGTCCGGATCACCCGGCTCAGCTGAAGCTGCTCCAGTGACTTCCCACCAAAAAGCAAAGGAATCTCGACCTTCACGTGATTCTTGTTCAGCGTGTATCTGACTCGGCCATCACTGTAAGCAACCAAGCAAGTGAGCGGTGAGGCTGCAGTGGAAGGGCGCAGACCTAAGGACCGCGGCTCTGGTCCTGGTGTTGCCACTAACCAGCTAACTAACTAACTAATAATGTGGCTCTAGGTCCGTCGCTGAACTTCTCTAGCCTTGCTTTGCTCATCTGTAGAATGGGGAGAATACTCTGTGCACTCCCGCATTTAGGAGACGGTCTTTCCGTCTTCCTCTTGACCTGCCAATGCCTGCCTCACGAGCGGCTCACTCAGCCGCGGTGCCCACCCCTGCAGCTCTGCAGACCCTTTCTCTTCCTCCTTTACCTTTTCAGGAACAGGTTGTCAGGGACCTGGAACTCCGGCATTTCCCATTCCTGGACACTCTGGAGCTTCCTCTGCAGGGTCTCGGCGTAAGGAAGGCCCTGGGATGCCTTCTGAAACCATGTGTTGGTTGCCTGGGGGAGGGAAGAGCAGTTTCAGGGCAGCAGGGCTAGATTTGCTGTTAAGATTCTAGGAGAGGCCTGGGCCACGCTGGACGATCTGGGGAGGGTGTGGAGTGGACATGGCAGGGGAAGGGGAGGCCCCGGAATGAGCCCTCAGCCCCCTCAGGAGGAGGATGCTCTGTGCACAATTGGAGCCCAACAGGCAGAGCTGGGGCCAGGGATGGCTGCTGCAGGCGGCGGGCATCAGGGCCCAGTGGGTGTGTGCTGCCCAATGGGAGACACAGAGTGTGAATGCTATGAAAAGCCAAGCCCCATCTCCAATGACCATTCTACCAGGCCCCTCCCTCCCATGGGGGCTGGGGCACCACGGCCTCTGAAGAACCCAAGATGAGTCTCGGCCAGTGAGGGTAACAGAGAGGCTCTGGGCTGGGGTCCCCTCCTCTCCTTCACTCCAAAGGAGAACAGGAGGAAAGGACCTCATTAGGGAACGGTATGTCAGGAGGAGGGGATGGGTGGGCCTCCTAGTGCCACGGGGGGACATCTAGGGCCCTCTGCTGGTACCACGTGTCAGGGTGAGGAGAGCAAGGCCTCCAGGACACTGGCGCGCTTTGGGGAGGGTGTGGGAGGAAGCACCTGGGAGGCAGCCCCCGAATCAACGAGGTCACAGGCACGCGGGAGCAGGCCAGTAAATGCCCCAAATCCACTCCTCCGCTGCCTGAGGCCTTCACCTTGTGAGGTACAGGGACACGAGCCCCGCTGAAGGCTCAGAGCTCCGCACGACCAGGCGCGGAGGGAAGGTCCGTCAGTGCAGCCTCCCCTGGCCACCGTGGCCCGGCCAGAAGCGTGTGCGTCCCCTCGTCCCCCCAGCCAGGCCAACCGACGGCCAGTTCGGCTCATACTCACCGCTATCAGTTTGGAGCCGATGTGGCGAATGGTCATGTCCGTGTGAGCGACCTTGCGGTCCAGCCAGTCCTGTGAGTACTGGTGTAAGCTCCCTCTGTACTTGGAGACCTCTGTGAGGACTCTGGATGCCAGCTTTTTGGTCTCCGTGTTAGTGCCCATATTCCATTCAAATTCAAGCTTCTTCTCATCTGAAAATGCAGACGGAGTTAGTGGGTGCGTTTCCGGAGAG
The DNA here is from genome assembly GCF_900497805.2 of Vombatus ursinus. Classification (NCBI taxonomy): domain Eukaryota; kingdom Metazoa; phylum Chordata; class Mammalia; order Diprotodontia; family Vombatidae; genus Vombatus; species Vombatus ursinus. The sequence continues at coordinate 303,784 of NW_020944038.1, forward strand.
TACCCAGTGGGCACCGGGGCACCCAGCAACGCCCTTACCATAACGCCATGCCACTTTCTTGGAGACGGTCGTGCCCAGGGCGGTCGCGGAGCTGTCCATCTGAATCAGAAGCTTCTTGGAGGACCGGCGCACCAGGGTCTCGCTCCTGGCCTCGGCCTGCAGGAAGGGCACTGAGAGCACAATGCCCACCGTGCCCTGTGCCTTCCGGTCACACCTGTGAAGAGCCGAACCAGACCACAGCGCATGTCAGCATAAGCCATGGGTGCAAAGTCCTGTGTGAGTGCCTGGACGAAGAGGAGGGGGCTGGAAACCAGGCCTGCCTCAGTCGGGTTTGTGGAATCCAGCAAGAGCTCGGAGTAAAGCTGTCGGCAGCAGTAATAATAACAGCTACCATTTATATGGTACCTACTGTATACCAGGTGTGGTGCTTTACAAATATTATCTCATTAATCCTCACAACCATGTGGGAAGGGAGGAGCTGTTATTATCCCCATTTTACAGTTGAGGAAGCTGAGGCAAAGAGGTGAAGTGATTCGTCTAGGGTCACTCAGCTATTAGGAGTCTGAGGCTGGATTTGAACTCAGGTCTTCCTGCCCTGGGCCATCTTGCGGGCTCCCATCTGGGCTGGCAGGGGCAGAGACGCTCCTAGGGTTACCTGATGTGTCCAGTAAAGGTCGCTTCCGTGGTCTTTCTGTCCTGGACATCCAGGGTGAGGCTGTAGAACACATTCTCCTCATCTGACTGATCACGGATTCTCAGGCTGGTCCCAAGGTCCACCTCCAAGTCTGGCACCTGGAGGTCGCTGGTCAAGGCCATGCGGCTTCGGTGGTATTTGAATGTCAGCGTGGCCTCACTGGGCATTGGTCCTGAAAGAGCGTCCCTTCCTGACTGCTCTGTCCCATCCCCCGTCAGGCCCAGATCTGACCTGCCGAGCCTGAGGAAGCCGCAGGTCATTCCTGACTCAGGACGCTGCGTCCAGCTTTAGCTGGGCCCCCCATCTCTGGGTCTGCCCCCAACCATGTTTACTTCTCTCTGTGGATCCAGGGAAACACTGGGCTTTCTCTGGGTCCTTCCCTTCCGCCACCCTCTCTCTCTAGGTGAAATATGGCCCCTGCTCGGGGGGGGGGGCCCGGAGGCAGGAACACTCATGAACATACACACGTGCATATACTCAACCTTGCAATGCATGCATGTACACTCATGCACAGACACACACACCCATGCACACGCAGACACAGGCATGCTCACACCCAAGCACAAACACTTATACACACATGCACACTCACCCATGCACAGCAAACTCACACCCATGTGCACACAGGCACAGGTACACTCACACCCAGGCACATTCACACAAACACAGTCACATTTATGCATACACCCAGGCACACTCAAGCCCAGGCACACACACACCCGTGCACACTCACATCCAGGCATACTCACACCCAGGCACACTCACACCCAGGCACACTCACACACAGGCACATTCACAAGCATACTCACACCCAGGCACACTCACACCCAGGCACATTCACACAAACACACTCACACTCATTCATACACCCAGGCACACTCACACCCAGGCACACTCACACACAGGCACACTCATAAGCATACTCACACCCACGCACACTCACACCCATGCGCACACACAGACACACTCACACTCATGGACATACCCTGAAGGGTGGCACTCACCTTCTGCCTGCACAGCAAACCTCAGCTGATCCACTAAGTTCCTCCCTTCCCCCTGCAGCTCATAATTCACAAGCGCCGTGTATTCCTCTACATCCCCCGTAGGCTGGAGCTCCAGTTCAAACCTGAGGAAAGGATGAGGAGCCAGTCACACCTGCTGCTCAGAGACAATCGCTTCAGGCCCCAGGGTGGACTGGCTGCACCCCCATCCCTGCCATGGGGTTGGGGCAGAGCCCAGGAAACCCTGGGGATCCCAGAGTCAAGAGGGGAGACGTGGAGGGTGAGGCGCGGGTCACCTCATAGCCCTTTGTAGACCCGACTGTGGTGGTCAGGCATCATGCCTTTCCATGCCTGGCACCACCCTCCCTTGTACGGTATAAGGCTGAGGCCCCTCACCTTCACACCCATCCCCTCTAGAGCTTCCCAGGGGTCCCGTGAGAGGCCGGGCTACAGGGGGAGGTAGTGAGGCCCCGTAGAGGGGTCCCACCCCCTCCTTTCCCGGGGGAGGAGACAGGACCAGAGAAGAGAAGGGACCCACCTCCCCACCCCCATATACTCATCCTCAGCAGGGCCAGGGAGGAAGGCGGAGCTGGAGTGCCCCAGCCCCCCATTAACCAGCTGGGCAGGCGAAGGGGAGACCCTGTGGGGCCGCGTGGGTCAGGGGGGGCCAGCACCTGGTGTCCCCGGTGAGCGGGTAGTAGGGGGCCGCCTCGATGGAGCTGGCGTTGGAGTAAGCCAGGGTGGAGCAATAGTTGAGGCCCCTGAAGAGGGGTCTACAGTCTGACCAGGATCTTCTGTTCTCGATCAAGGGCGGAATCCCCTTGGAGTACGTAGAGGTGGAGACCAGGTGGAGGGTGTTACTGAAAGAGGGACAGCTGCTGGTGAGCTCTGGACCCCTCCCACAAGCCCGAGGCCGAGGACCGGGTCCTCACACTCCCAGCTGGCCTGGGCTCTTAGGCCGTCTCCTCACAGGGTCTGCCTCCTTGAACCCCGACTCAGGCAGACCCAGCCCCTCCCTCCCTCCTTGCAGAGAGTGGAGAGGGAGGTGGGCAGACCTCAGGGCCCCCCTGCATCTGCCAGGAGGGTGGGGCCAGGGATCCGGCCTCACGTCCCCCGGCCACCCCGGGCGCTGCAGCCCGGCCTGGGAGACCTACCTGGCTTTGAAGAGCTTGACCCGGTTCTTGGGAGCGGGGATGGCAAACTTGAGCTGGCCCTTGGTCAGAGCCACACGAGCCTCCAGGCCAGACTCGTGGTAGAGGTTGGAGTTCATCTGGACCCCGCTCCAGGCAAAGTCTGGAACGGTGACCCCCAGGTGGGTCACAAACTCCACAGACACTGATGGCTTGGCTACCAGCTCTGCCTGCATCTGGGGGAAGAGAGAGCAGGGGAGAGCGGGGTCTACCTCAGGCTGAACCCTCTGCAGCCTCCTCAGGCCTCCCAGGAGGCCTCTGGTCCCTGCCTGTGCTTGTGCAGAGGGCAGGGGCTTGGCTGTGATGCCCTTGGAGAGGTAGCCACCTGCAGGACCCTGTGAATCTATGACGCCCTCTCAGAAAGAACCTGAGCCTTAGCCCGGCCCCTGCCCCAAACCTCAGCTGACCAGAGGATCTCGGTTCTCAGGGGCGCCCGACCTCCAGGATCCCCAAAGCCTCCCCCGCCCCTGTGAGCCTGCCTTGGCTGTGGGATCCTGGGCGAGAGCTCACAGCTCGTCCTGCCTTAGCCGAGGGTACAGGGAGCCATGCCTTCTCCCTCCTAGCAAGGATGCCCAAGCCTCTCATGGGTTCCGCCTTCTCCTTCCTTCTGCCCTCTCAAGCCCCGCGCCTGCACCCACACCAGGACTCACGTTAGTCACTTGCAGCTTCACCCCAGCCATGACTCCAGGGGTGACCAGGCCAGATGTGGACAGCTGGAGTGGCAGCCCGACTCCGGTGGGGAATTCAACGGTGTTTTCCATGAAGATATAATGAACAAACAGGTCATTCTTGGAGCCTTTGGTGAGGGCCTCAGCAATCTGGGGGTACACCAAGAAGCCACATAAGTGGGGTATACAGTAAGTGACCGGGAGGCCCCCAGCATGACCTGAGTGCCCGGCACAATGGGGCCGTCCAGGCACCTGACTACCGCCAGGAAGCTCCCGGGGAACAGTGAACACATCCTGGCCTGACTGAACACCCCATCTTTTCTGAAGACTCCCGAAGACTGCTCAGGGGCACCCAGTGCCTGGGGTGTCTGGCACATGGTGTCCTTTGGATTGGGACAGCTCAGTGATAAGAGCCCCAGGCCTGGAGTTAGGAAGACCTGAGTTCAAATCCAGTCTCAGACACTGACTAGCTGTGTGACCTTGGGCAAGTCACTTAACTGCTGCCTGCCTCAGTTTTTTCAACTGCAAAATGGAGATAATAATAGCACCTCGCTCCCATGGTGGTTATGAGGATCAAATGAGATGAGAATTGTAAAGTGCTTAGCACAGCACTTGGCCCGGCACACAGTAGGTGCTATGTAAATGCTATCATCATTATCAATCATGGGATGGTATTTACTCAAAGCATGTTTTGTGACCCAAAGTCCCTCTCAGAAACTAAGTAATGTCAGTCCATGTCCCTCCTCCTCCTCCTCCCCTCGCCTCCTCCCCTAACCTCCTGCCTCCCCGGCTTCCTCCATCCTTTGGCAGGAAGCCTTCCCTACGACCCTCCATGCCAGCGCCTTCCCTCTGGGGTCACCTCCAGGGCGCCCTGCCTCCAGCTGGACCGCACAGGGTTGTTTGCATGTTGTCTCCCCAACTAGACTGGGAGCCCCTTGAGGACAAGCGCTGACATACAGCAGGTGCCTAATAAGTACTTATTGACTGACTCACTGACGGGTGCTTTGCTACATGCCCTTATGCTCTGGGTGAGTTTTTGTTTTTTAAGCCCTGTAATAATAGTAGTAACTATGAAAGGCAGTGTGGGACCGTGGGACAAGGTGGGCGCCTCGGGGCCCAGAAGAGCCAGGTTCGAGCCTTGCCTCTGACACTGACCAGCCGTCAGCCCCCTAAGAATATCAGTCATGGATGAGGTATCCAGGGATAGGGCCACCCTCTGTGCCTGCGTCCTCAGCACCTCCAGCAGAGTAGGCTAGAAGGGGCCTAATAAATGTAGCGGCCTCCTTCCTCATTTCTGCTAGCCAGATCCCTTGACTGCCTTAAGGCCCAGCTCAGGAGCACCTCCTCCCAGAAGCCTCTGGGATTGCCTCCAGGTCTGTAAAAGCCCTCTCCCTCCTCAGACCTTCCTAGATCCCTTCCCTCTCTCCTCTGGCCCATCCCTCCTGGGGCAGTCCTCTTCATGGGGGCAGCTTGCTTTCCACCCTCGCACCCCTGTCCTGAGGACAGAGACAACAGTGCCTTCAGGCACCTCGGAAAGGTGGGCACCTGCTGGTTGCAGACTGGGGCCCAGACTCAGGTGTGCTGGCCCTCAGAGGGACCACCAGGCCAGGCCTCAGCCTGGGCTCTCCGTGTACCCACCCACCCACCGTCAGTGACGGCTCCCAGGTCAGAGCAGCAGGACGCCAGGGCCCGGGCACTCACCATCTGAGGAAGGCCCTGCAAAGACTTCACTGTCCTGAGCAGCGCCGTGCCCATGACCTTGAAGTCCTCCAGCCTGACGTAGCCCAGCTCCTCACCCAGAATGCGCAGGTAGGCCTGGGCTTCGGGGGCTTCCCTGGACCCCAAGTCTTTGAGGAGTTTCTGAAAACTGAGCATGAGTCCATTCACCATGTCCTGCAGATTCATGAGAAAGAAGACAGAGGCCAATGACCATAGGTCCCTGTCCAGCCGATGATGACGGGATGCCAGCACCCATTAAACAGCAGAACCAGACAATTGTCAGAGTTGGGGTGGGGGTGGGGGGAGGCCCAGAGAGAACCAGAGGTCGAGGGGTCTAAGCATCCGTGGAAGAAACTCTGGGGAAACAGGAGCGTGGCCTCAAGGGCTGGAACCAGAAATAACAGGGGTGGGGCAAGATGCAAAGAGGAAGATGGAGCCTGGGGGTTTCTGAAGTAAAGCCTTCCTGACAGAGCTGCCCCCTTCCTGAGGCGTGTGAAGAAAACCTGGACGTCCACAGGCTAGGTAAGCTGCAGAGGGGCTTCCCGGCCAGGGATGGTCAGATGAGGCCCTTTCTGGCTCCCAGATTCCAATAGTCTGTGGTCTGGGTCCAAAGCCCACCCATGCGACAGGTGAGCAAAGCAGACGCCCAGGCTGACCTGCATCACAACCCTGCAGCCCCCCATGGAAAGCAGCCATGGCGGGCAAGGCCCCCCGCAGGGAGGAGCTTCCTGGTTTGCCCGGGGACCTTCCTAAAGCAGAGGGGAAATGAATTTTGTTTTTCTTCTTCTTACACCAATTGGAAATTAGTAAAGAAAATGACCCAGCATCCCTTCAGAGAGAAGCATCAACGAGATTGAGAGCTGGGCAAGAATTCTGGCGTGTGACTGAGGCAGGGCAGCGGTCTAAGTACCTGGTCCCTCTTCTCTTCCTTGGTGTAGCCAAAGTGGTCCACTAAGACCTTGGAGACTGGGTCGGGAACTCGGCCGTCTACCCAGTACAAGGCTTTGGTGGCACTGTCTGGGAAGAAGCCCTGCTTTCCAAAGAGTGCCTCCAGGGTGGGCTCATAGCCTTTCCCCTCCAGGCCGACCTGAGGAGAGACGAGACAGTCAGCACAGAGCTGCTGGGATCCCCTAGGATAGATACCCCTGGAAGCACTTACTTCTGAGGAGTGGTAAAGGCAGGAGGCCCCTATGAGATGGGGCAGCTCCCAGCCCCGCCAAGAGCTAGCTCCCTGGCACAGGTGGCAGCCTCCTGCCCTTGCCCATCCCGAGAGCCCACGTAGGAAGGGTGCCTTCCTTCCGTGGGCCTGGTTTGGCCAGTGCCAAAGTTCTCTGCCTAGAGGTGAGCTCCTGAGGGCAGCCAAGGGGGGAGAAAGAGGCTCCCCACCCCCACCCGTCTCCTTGGGGTGCCTGACCGACACATTCTGCCCATGGATGCTAGGCGGCAGGCTGTGTATGACGTACCTCAAAGAGGTCAGTGGGATGGAAGCCAAAGATGGAGAGCGTGGTTTTCAGCATGGTCTCCTTAGGCAGGTAATTGTGGGGGTCAAACAGAAGGTTCCCTTCCACCTTGGTGGAGAAGGGACTGAAGCGGGGGATAGAAAAAGCTTTGGAGAACTGATAGTTCTGAGAAAACCTCCTGAAGTCCATGGCTGCGGGGAGCTGGGAGTCCTGGAGAGCCTCTTTCACTAGGCTTCTGAGGCTGCAAAGGAAATTAGGGTTCACGGGAATGCCCCAAGGCACTGCAGCTCCCAGGCGGGCTTGGAGTTCTGACACAGAACTGAGCTGTCATCTCCATCTTTTCCAATACGTCCCCTCCTCTCCTCTGACAGCGTCACCCCTAGGGGCAGATCCCCACCCCCTGGCCCCGTCCTCTGACAGCGCCACCCCTGGGGGCAGATCCCCACCTCGTGGCCCCCTCCTCTGACAGCGTCACCCCTGGGGGCAGATCCTCACCCTCTGGCCCCCTCCTCTGACAGCGTCACCCCTGGGGGCAGATCCCCCCCTCGTGGCCCCCTCCTCTGACAGAGCCATCCCTGGGGACAGGCCCCCAACCCCTGGCCCCCTCCTCTGACAGCGCCACCCCTGGGGGCAGATCCCCACCCCCTGGCCCCCTCCTCTGCCCCCACCTTGGGGCAGGCCTTCATCACCTCACACCTGGAGGGTCTGCCTGTCTCAGATCTCCCCCACTCCAGTCCATTCTTCACTCAGTCACTGACGAGATTTTCCTAAAGGGCAGGTCTGACTGTGTCACCCCCTACTCAATAACGTCTCGTAGCTCCCTATCACCTTGAGGACCAAATACAGAATTCTGTGCTGGTCCTTCAAAGCCCCTTCTTGGCCTGGCCGCCTCCCCCGACGCCTCCACATCCTCAGTGACAACCCTCATGTTGTTACACACCAGGACCCTCCAGATCTTTCTCACCTGGAACCCTCTCCCTCCCATCTCCATCTCCTGCTTTCCTCTCAGACTCGGCTCAAAGACCCCTTGGCAAGATGCTTTTCCTGGCGCGTCCTCACCTCCCGCTGCCTGTCCCAGCCCCTGAGACCAGCCTGCCATGGTGAGAGTTCGTGTGTCCCCAGCGCTCCCAGGTGGTCCCCCTAGGAGCGCCTAGACTGTGCTCCTTGAGGGCAGGGATCCTCTGTGGCCTCTCCTTGTGTCCCCAGCGCTTTGTACACAGTGAGTGCTGTATAAATGCTTCTGCTTGGCTGACAAATCTGGCCAAGCCAGGTCTCTGCTCAAAGACCCTCAGTGACTCCCTCTGCCTAGCATTCCGGGCCTTCCCACTGGAACATCCCCTGACTGCCTCCTCTCTAGGCCCTCGCACCCTCAACGCCTCCTGCTTCTCATCTCCACGCCTTTGCTCACACAGTCCTCAAAGCCAGGAATGCCCTCCTTGCTTCTCTGGGCCTGTCTTAAAGGCTGACTCCAGGAAGTCTGCTTTGCCCTCATCCCAAGACCTCGCCTCTCACTATGCTCTGTCATGACCCTGACCCCTACGTCCCCTCTGGTAGCGGGGTGACGGTGGCGTGGCAGTAACCAGCGTGCCCCCCTACGCTGTGTCTGGTGGCCCCTCGGTCCCTCCCTGCATCCCGGGGCCCACAGAGCAGATGGAGGACGGAGCCAGCGTGGCAGTGACCAAGGCCTCCCCGCGGGTGCAGGTAGCTGTTTCCTCTTCCTTACTCTTGTACACTCAGGTCCTCAGAGACCAGAATGTTGGCGATGTGAGACACCACGAAGCTCCTCACTTGCTCGCTCTTCTCGGTCAGCAGGGCAGGGATCACGCGGTGGACGGTGTCACGAGTGGGCTGCCTCATTAGCAGGAGGTAGGCGGCCAGCCGCTTCTCTTCCGGGGAGGCGCTGTCCAGGAAGGTCTGGAGAAGGACGCTGTGCACCTGCAGTCACAGAAGGCACAGAGCGCTGGCGTCATCGCGGGGCGCTTGTCTTGTCTCAGGCTGGCCAGCCAGACAGCCTGGGCTCACCCCAAGTCCTGGGCCTCGATTTCCCTCTCTGTCAAATGAGCCCAATCAGATGTGAGCGCCCAGCCTCCTCGGGTGGGTGTGAGGGAAGCATTGTTTGAAGCAGACCACCACAAAGATGGGGCTGTGCTCATTACACTCATTACAGGAAGAATGATGAGCGCTAACCTTTATGAGGCCCTACTATGTGCCAGGCCTTCTGCTAAGCACTTTGCAATTAGTATCTCCTCTTCGCCTACCAACAACCCAGGAGGCAGGTGCTGTTACTACCCTCACTCTATAGGTGAGGAAACCGAGGCAAGCAGAGGTCAAATGACTTGCCCAGGGTCACACACAGCTAGGAAGTCTGGGGCTGGATTTGAACTCAGGTATCCCATATCTAGGCCCAAGGTCAGGGGCTGGGCCTGGCACTCCACCCTCTCCCAGTGGTCTGCCCAGAGTCCAGCCCAGGCCCAAGCCCACAGGAGGCACTCAGGAAATTCTTGTGCTGTGAAACTGAGAGGACAGGTCTGGCCGGAGCCAGGGACCCAAAGGAATTATTTACTGGTCATTGCGTTTCCCCTTTGGTCAGCTGACCATCAAGAAAATAGCCTTTGTTTCGAGTCTGCTTTGCTACAAATGGGGTGGTGAGAATAGAGAAGAATAGATGGGGAGGGTCAGGGGCTTCTTGGACACAGTGGGCGCCTGACCTCCATGCTCTGGGGAGCCTGCCCAGAGGCTAGGCTGGGCCGGGGAAGCCACCCCAGGCCGCCCCCATCATCCGACGGAGGGAGCCCAGGGCTCGATCTCGCTGCAGAAATGCCTACTGAGTGGGGACGGCAGGCCTAGGAGCAGCCCCTGGGTCCCTCAGCCCCCCAGGCCAGCCATCTGCCACGGACTCACCTCCTCGGTCAGCTCCATCTTCCGGAGAGCCTGGATCGCAGCTTTCTGCACCGAGAGGGAGGGCGTGGGACTCTGGATGCATTTCAGAAGGGAAGCCTTCAGCTCTGGACTCACCTCCTCCAGGGTTCTGCCCATGTTGCCGATGACCTGTCAGGAGAAGAAGGAGAGGGCCCCCCATTAGAGGAAGGCAGGAGACAATGAGGCCGGCCAATGGGGCTCTGCTTAGGGAGTCTCCAGTACCCTGAGGGTGAGGTAGGCGGCTTCCTCACTGCCCGAACACTCATTCCCAAGCCGGGAGATCAGGTAGTCAGTGACCTCCTTCAGCTCCTGTGACACCGTTGCCGTCTGTCGGTGGAATCTGGGGGGCAGAGAGCAGAGTTAGCAGGGCCTTGAAGACCCTGGTCAGTGGTGCTGCATTCCTCTGAGACTCAGTTTCCTCCCCTGTCACGTGGCTTAATGCCAGCCTTGGTGCCCACCTCATAGGGGTATTGGGAAAAGGAGGCTTTATCCATCTTGAGTACCCTGTGAAGGTGAGCTGAGTGAGCCCAGGGGCCGTCCTCAAGCCCCTGACCCACCCTCAGGAACAGGGGGCACTCACTTGTTGACCACGTGGCTCAGGGCATAGAGAGTGATGCGACTTGGCCGTTCCTGGGCCACTTTGAAGATCTCCCGCAGCCTCTGGGCAGAGGGGTTGGGAGTCAGCGCCATGATGTACGAGGCAGCGTCGATCAGCAAAGGGTTGACTTTCTCAGTTTTCAGCCAGTGCAGGATGTGTGAGTAGCAATGGGGTTGTCCACACTGCACCAGGGCCTGCAGGGCAAGGGGGCTGGGGAGACAAGAGGACACAGGGCCTGACTCATCCATCTTCTTTGGCCCCTCCAGCTCAACAGAATAACTTTACCGTGCCTCCAGACACGGACAGCCTTGGTTGCTTGGTGGGCCTGGAAAACCTTTGTCTCCCTCTCCATCCACCCTCTCAAGCCCAGCCTGGATACCTGCTGGCCCCGGGCTGCCTCCCCAGTGCTTCCTCCCAGGGAGGACCTTCCCTCTTGACCCCTCTCTCATGCACACAACATGGAACACTGTGTACCTGAGCTCTCTGAGCTGGGGTTTTGTCCCCCAGAAGACTGGAAGCCCGCTGAAGGCAGGGGCTTCATCTGCGCTAACCCCTGGAAGTTCCTTAGGGCTTAGCCCACAGCTCTATATCTAGGCCCTGCCCGGCAGATGCAGCTGATGGCTCCTTGGGCCACGGCCATTGAAAATCTCATTCCTTCTTCTGGACCTTTCGGTCTCTTTGCCCAACTTTTCCTCCCTGGGAAGTCCTTTCTGGCCTGGCAGCCAAATCCTTCCCACACTTCCGGATCCTGCTCAAATCCTGCTTTCTCCATGGAACTCTCCCTGACCACTCAGTGCAGTGATCACCCCCATGCCTAAGCCTTCTCTGACCCCCCAGTGCACTGATCACCTCCATACCTAAGCCTTCCCTGCCCCCCAATCCCGGGATCACCCCCATGCCTAAGCCTTCCCTGACTGCCCAGTACAGCAATCACCCACCTACCTAAGCCTTCCCTGCCCCCCAATCCAGGGATCACCCCCATACTTAAGCTTTCCCTGACCCCCCCAGTGCAGCGATCACCCTCCCCTCAGTTCCCAGGGCCCATAGGCTCATGTGCCATTGTTGCATGCTCAGGTCTAGGCTGTCTGGTGCCAGGGATTCCCTGAAGGATATGGGCTGTGCCTGCTTCCCATTCCAGCAGCGCCAAGGCAAGGTTGGCACAGATGGTGCTCCCTGTGGCCACCTCCAGAGTACCAATTCTGAGATCCTAGGCAGGTCTCCATGTATATGTAGGTGTCTCCTTAAGCTCCCTGAAGGCAAGGCTGTGTCCTCACAGCAGCAGAAGAGATCTCAGAGGACATCTATGATAAACTATGCCCAGTTGAAGGGCCCCCTTTTTGATCTCTCTGACAAGTGGTCATCCAGCCTGAAAGGGAGCTCACCCCTTCTATGCTAGTACAGCTCCGGTTGTTAGAAAAACCTTCCTCCCCTCCAGTCCTCTCTGCTTTATCCCCTGGGGCCACACACAAGGCAAATCCCTCTTGCACAAATACTTGAACACTCCCAGCCCAGGCCCCCAGTCTTCACCTTTGCTGGCTAAATACGAGCCACTCCTTCACTTCACCTGTCCCCACTTGGCGTGAGCCCCAGGCCCTGCCCCACCTGGTTCCCCTCCAGCTCCCCTGCCCCTCCATGGCTTTTCTCACCCACTACCTGCTCTCTGAAGAATCACTCTCTGGTTTTGAGTCTATCTGGCTGTCTGATTACCTAGCTCCTATCCCTTTAGATAAAATGGGGGCCTTGGGCTGTCTCTCTGTGTCCTCCGCCCAGCTCCAGGGCCTTTGCAAGGCTTGCTGCTGGCCAGTCCAGAGTCTCCTCTAGATTTCACAGTCATGCCAGACACAGGCCTGTCCCTCGTCCTCTCTGCCCCTCCCAGGCCCGCCCCTTTCCTACTCCAGTTTTGCAGGCCTGGTGCCCCTGGTGATGTTACCTCGAGACTTCCAGCAGCTTGGGCCACAGGGAAGTGAAGGCCTCTTCGTTGAGGGCCCTCAGGCCGGTAACCAGCCTACTGAAGAGCTTGGCTCGATGCTCATTCTGCTCCAAGGCTGACAGCTTCTGCAGCTCCTCAAGGGTCTTCAGAACCACCTCCCCTCCCTCCTTGGTGGGGGCTGCAGCCTCCGAGCTCTCCAAGGCAAGGCCTCTCTTCTCAAAAGCATCTGGAAGGGGGAAGGGCCACGTCCAGGATCTCAGGACTGGAAGGAGTCCCCAGGTCTGAGGACCCGCCTCTCCACCAATGCCTCGGCACGGAGTCACCAGTTGGCCCTTTCTGGTGGTCACAGGGAGTTCACTACTTTCAGAGTCCATCCACTGTGTTGTCAGCAGATTGGGCTGAAATTCAATCTCCCTGCCACTCATTCTCCATTGGGTAGGTCCCTTCCTCTCCCTAGGCATCACACTCCTAATCTATAACAAGAGGATCTCTATAGACCCCTCCCCCAACTCTGAACTCTAGGGCCCCATCATCACTTATGCTAACTGGCATAGAAGGAGGGCAGGTTGAGGTCAAAAGGAAGCTGATGGGGCCAGAACCAGGTCACTCACACCCAGCACCCCTTTCAGTCTCTTGTGCCCACTCCTATCACTCCCAGAGTCTACCCCATCCACAAAGGACGCTGCTGGGAACAGCCTTCAATGACTGTGGACGTGGTCCAGCACAGGCACAGAGACCTGAAGGATGCCAAGCACTCGCTGAGGGGGGCCCAGAACCCACATGCCCTGACTCCAGAAGCTGGGCTTTCCCCACTGCCCAGCCTTGCCTCTACCAGCCTTCCACAACCACACAGCCCACCTTCATCAAAGAAACGGCTGTTGGTCTTGGGGGTATCTTCAAGTTTCAGGGTCTGTGTGATGTGGGCCATCATGCCATACTGATTCCTGGAAGGCAGAATACAGCCTCTCCTCAGCTGTGCAGCTCTGAACTCCTTCCGTCACCATCTCTCCAAACGCTGCCCATCTACCCTTCCTGGCCTGCTCCGGTCAGGCTTCCTCCAGGAGGCCTGCCCCAACCTCCTGGCCCACCCCAGCTCCTAAGCACTGCCTGTCTGTCCCCTTCACTGGGCCTCATGGTATTTAGGGCTCTGGTTGGGTACCCTCAGCCAGACTCTGGCCTTGCCTGGTCACCACCCATGCCTCCCCATGGATGCCCGCTGATTGGCTGGGGACCAATCCCACAGCCCAGGCAGGGTGTCCTTCCTCCTGTACAAGCTGCCGGGACCCTCTCCGCTAGGACAAACTCTTTCTCTGCTTCAGGCCCCACTGGGCTCAGCGAGGCCCTAGTATATTCTGGATAATCTTGTTCACCTGACCTTCCTGCCCCATCTCTGCCCAAGCCAGGGCTGGGCACACAGTGAAAGCCAGGAGCCAGGAGGACTGCTGGCCAGGGAAGCATACTTGTAGGAGAAGGGCAGAAAGAGATGCTGCTCCTTGCAGACAGCTCCCACCACGTGCTTCTTCCGAGGGTCCAGAGTGTACACGCACTCCTGCTGGCTGCTGAGCAGCTTTGACAAGGGGCTGCCCTGGAAATGAGAATCAGGAAGGATATCCACCCTTCTCAGCTCCAGCACCAGCCCCTTCTCTTCTGTGTGTGCAGGGGCTGGCAAAGGGGAGAGATCTGAGCTCAACCCAGCCAGAACAAGATGCTTGCTTGTTCTGGACAAAGCTTTCCTCCCAGAGATCCTGGCACCCTGATCTCCTGCCTTCTCTGGCTTTGGAGAATCCTTGTTACTCTTCTAACCTGAGCAGCCTAACACCTGCTATCATCATCCCCATCACCATCATCAACATCACCATGATCATCACCATCACCGTCATCACCATCATCACCATCACCATCATCATCATCCCCATCAGCATCATCTTCATCATCATTATCGTCATTATTATCATTTTCTGTTTCAAGCCAGGGCATCTCTTCTTTCCAGTCAGACTGGCAGGGCCAGCCCCTGGGATTCCCCTAGCCCAGGCCAGCCCAGCAGCCCCAGCATGCCTCATTGGGCACAGTCAGACCACTGCTTCATAAAGGCTTCTTAAATTCATGAGACTGTTTCAGGCAGCCAATCAATCACTGTGTTTTAATCAAGGGCCTTGTCCTCTGCACTTTCTTGGGACACAGAAGAAGCTTGGCCACTGTCTTAGCCTAAGGACCGCACCTTGCCTCAGTCCCACTGCTGTAGCCTGAGGACTTTGGCCTTCCTTTTCTGTGCTGTCTACCCCAGTTAGCTCTTTACAAGAAGGAATCTCCTCAATATTTCTATTTTTTATCTGCGAGCATAGTCAATGCTTACTACTTCGTTCATTCCTTTGTTCATTCATTTCTTCATTCACTCACTCCTTCCTTCTTCGTTCATTCATTCATTTCTTCATTCACTCACTCCTTCCTTCTTCATTCATTTGCTCATTCAGACTATGTGCTGGACATGGCTAGGCCGTAGGAAACAAAGCTGGGAATGAAGCAGCCTCTGCCCCCTGGGAGCTTACATTCTAGTTGGGAAACCACCAAGACACAGAGCAACAGAAACCTAGGTAGACTTGACAGCAGGAGAACAAGCCGTGGCCAAGGGGTCATCACCGAAGCTTGGCTGCCCTTTCCCAGCCAAGGGACAACATCTCTGGGGGGGGCACATGAGGCTTTTGCTGCCTGAGGCCCAGACAGATGTTTACAGAGAATCAATGCTCAGAAATGGGTCGAGAAGGGGTGAGTCAATTCCCAAGACCGGGTTGATGAAGTCCTGAGGATGCTGGGCTGCTAGACAGAATGGCCCTGGGGCTGGGTCCGGGTCAGTGGCTCAGGCCCATGGGAGGTAGTGTGTGTGTGTGTGTGTGTGTGTGGGGGTGGCATTAAAGGAGAGGCTCAATCACAGTCTCTCTGCTGGAGGGTGGGGTCAGCCTCCTCCTTGAGACCCAGACACGGCTGCCCACCTCCTCTCAGGGCCAGTGGGCATCGCTGTCTGATGCCTGCAAAGGCCCTGATCCCTATGCAGAGAGCCCTGGGCTGGCAGGTAGCAGCTGGGCGTCCTAATCCCACAGTGTGGCCCTGGACCAGTGCCTTCCCCTCTCTGGGCCTCGGGGGCCTTGGTGAGACCCCTCCCAGGTCTGAGGTTTGAAAGTTTTATTGACCATGACTCTGGACCCCAAGGACCTACGAGGACAAGCACTCACCAGGCCTTTGATGAGGGCAATTGGACTTGCAGCCTTGCTGATGGGCTTGAATCCATCACATTTTTCCAGGTTTCTGTTGATCAATATTTCGGTTGCAACATTTCCTTTCCTTGCCCGGACTGTGACGTCACTGGAGCAGTTCCCATACACGGTGTCCTGGGCAGGAGAGGAGGAAGCACATTGGGGGTCAGTGCCCACGGTGGCCCCTGGGGCAGGAGGGGAGCAGCAACGAGGTGGGAAGACTCCCTGCCCAGCAAGAGTGAGAGGGTGGCTCCCAGGGGCCACCACCTGGGTCAGCATCATAATGAATATTTTCAGAAAATTCTCAGTTTTTGAAACCATTTCAGTTTTTTGGAAATGAGTGCTGTTTTAAGAGGGAAGGCTGCTCTCCTGAGTCCCAGACCCCTCTCTGCTCTGACATCTCAAGGTGGGGATGCTCCATCCCTCTGCTCAGAGGGATCTTAGAGGCAGGGCTGTCTGCAGGCCAGGAGGCGGCCCAGCTCCTCCCTCTCCAGGGCCAGGGCCAGGGCAGTGAGGAGGGAGGTCAGGATTAGGACAAGAGGACGCTGTGGCCTCTGGATTGGGAGCCACCAGACACTGGTTTTCTTTCAAATTCCCCATTTGGCTTGGGCAGTGGGTATCCTGCCAGCATGGTGTTAGGCACATGATAGGGCAGCTAGGTGGCACAGCACGCAGAGAGCCTGGAGTCAGGAAGACCTGAGTTCAAATCTGCTCAGCTGTGTGACCTGGGGCAAGTCACTTTTATCTCTGCCTCAGTTTCCTCAGCTGTAAAATGGGTCAATTCGAGGCTCCCATGAGGTAACCTGTAAAGGGCCTGGCCAACCCTATCTGCATGGTGACCGCTCTGCCGGATGGCATGCTCACCAGGGTCAGCAGCCGCTGGTCCTCCTCTGTGTCCATGGGCACCAGCAGCGCAGAGACCACGCCTCTCTTGATGTTGAGAATGTGTGCCGGCTCCCCCTTCTCGGGGTACAGGAGCACCTGCTTCCCATCGGGGATGCTGAGCCGGAGCTGGTCCCTGCCCCAAGGAGAGACAGCCATGGCAGGGCTCGGTGCCCGCGGAGACGCGTTCCGGTCCTGCCTCCGCTCCTTTCCCAGGGGACCCCCTTCCCTCCCCGGGCCTCCAGCTCCTCGTGGGCACTGGGCAGAGACTGGCCACGTGGTCCATCGCCAGTCCCGCTCGGGGCCCCTCCAGGCTGCCAGCTGCTGCCAGGGCCGGCCCAGCCCGGCCGAAGGGAGCGCGTTCTCAGCTCCTCACCTGGCCATGGCGGCGGCGAATTCGTCCGAGTTCTTGGTCTTCCTCAGCAGGGCTTTGCCATCTGGGTCGAAGCCGTACACCTCCTTCAGGGTGCACTGGCTCATCTTCAGGATGAATCTGCACAGCTGGGGGACCTCCAGCTCCACCTGGAAGCAGAGACCCCCGTGAGTGGCTCGGCACAGCCCGGCACCCACCCGGGGGACTCAGAGAGCGCCCGCGGCCCTGGCAGCTTCGGTTTCCTCATCTGCACCAAGGCCATCACTGCCCCCCAGAGGGGCTGAAGTGCTGGGGAAACACCTCCCTGTCCTGCCTTGCTGGGGCTCACGAGCCAATCACAAGCTTTGGTCCCTGCTGCAGCCACACCAAGCCTCCCCAAGGATTGCGGGTGGAGCCTCCGACGTTTGTCGATTGACTGACTGACAGTTACTCCCAAGAATGGGCATGAGGCGATTGGTCCGTTTGGCCCAGCCCGGGAGGTTGCCAGGGGGCATCTGTGGGAAAGAGAGGCAGAACCCCAAAGTTCTCCTGAGGGAGCACTCTGCCCCCTGCCCCCTTGGCAGTAAACAAACCCTGCAGTTTCCTCCCTGCTGAGCATGTCTAAGCCTACCTTGTTCCCGGAGTCAGGGGCCCCGGGAGATGAGAGGGCCTGCTGAATGGCCTTCACACAAGCTCCGCCTCCATCCCTACCTGCCTCCTCCTCCCCAAGACATGACATTCCCAATCCAACCGCCCGCCCTGTCCTCGGCCTCCTCCGCGGCGCCTCCCACACGTGGTCTCCACTAGCCCGCCCCTCTCAGCGGCCTCCTGCACGCCTCTGGCTGTGTCCTCTTTCCCCTGCCTTTCTCTGCAGCCTTTCAGGCCCTCAGGCAGGAGGCCCTCCCTGATTACCCCAGGCCAGAGGGGACCCTTCCTCAGCCAGATTCTCCCACCTTACAGGGGCCTTTCCCACCTGCTCATTCATATGCCTCCTTTTCCTTCCTTCCCAGACTGGAAGCTTTGTGAGGGCAGGGTTATCTCTTGTCTGTCTCTGCATCCCTCAGTGTCTAGGGTTTGCTAATGGCGTCGCAGAGGGGGAGGGAATTTCTAGGTCATGCCTTTCACCCCTCCCTGCCCAAAGTGTCATAATCCTACACTAACCTACCACCTTCCAGCTTGCTTTTGAAGACTTTCAGAGACAGGGAACTCAGTGTTCCTTAGGCCCGGTAGGATAGCCAGCATGGCAGCAAATGAACAAATGGTTTTGATGGTTTCAATGGTTTTTAAAGCCACAAAAAGCTCAGCACATTATGAATGCTGCTGGGCTCCACTCACATCTTCAGCTCCTGCCCTGGGCTCCTGCCGGGCCTCGCTGGGAGAGAAGCAGAGACAGCCCAAACCCAGGCTGGCCCTTCCAGAGCTCCCGGGAGAGCAGGGAGGGAATGGGGGAAGCAGCCAGCTCAGACAGAGGAGGCTCCCAGCTCCGGGGCCCCCACAAAGGTGGGAGACATTCTCTGCTTAAAATGCTAAAGAAGGGGGAGGTCTCCATTCTGTGCCCCAGCCTGTACCCTTCCTCACAATCCAAACCCAACATCAGCCTTCAGGACTCGAGATTCACCCTAAAATCTCTGGGACAACAACAAATACCAGCTCCAACAGACCCTTGAGACCCCCCAGAGCTGGCGAGGGGCCTCGGGCAGAGCATACAAAATGCTTCTTCTGCCTGCCCCCCAAACTCCTCCCAGCTGGGCTGCCTCAGAGCATCTCCCCCATCTGCCCCTGCCTCCCCCACTGCAATGAGACAAAAGGATTCAGCAGGAGCTTTCCTAGACAGGTCACTCTGCAGGCGGGCAGATAGTCAGTGCCCCCTGTGTGCCTAGTTCTGTGCTAAGAGCTGGAGATACAAAGACTGGCTGATGACTGACTGACAAAGGCCTGTCCCTCCTGATGGGGAAGCAGCCTGGGGATGCTGACCTGGAAGTGACCACTGCCCCCTGAGGTTGCACATCCCTCCTGTGTGGGCACAGGGCCCTGGGCTGGACCCTGGCCTGGAAGTGCCCACTGCCCCCTAAGGATGCACCTCCCTCTGGCCTGGCACAGGGCCCTGGGGGATGGAGGCCTCTCCCTTGGCACTCCTGGGGGCTACAGACCTTGCAGTTGATTCTGGTGGCACTGTGAGAGTCTGCAGTGCCAGCCACGCTGTTGGCACTCTCGGCTTCATAGTTGTATACATATTTTCTGAGGTGCTTGAAGCGGGTAGTATCTCCTGAGAGGAGAAGACAGGTATTAGCAGGGCTCTGAGGGCTGCTGGTGACCCTGAGGAGCTGGGAGGCCCAGGGGCCCCCAGACTGGGCTTCCTTCTGCACCCTCACTAATGGTGCCCTGGCCTCGCAAACTAAGTCTTCCTGCTGATGGAAGAGGGGAGAGAGGACTGGACGCTCAGAACATGAGATCCTCATGAGCGTTTCCAAGCTTGGTGGAGATCCAAGGCTGGGGAGTGCCTGTCCTGGCTGGGCCAGTGGCAGAGTCCTGGGCCCAGGAATCCTTGTGAGCACAGCTCCTCTGTGGGTACAGAACCCCTCTACTCACAAACCTGAAGACCTCAGTTACAGGGTGGCTGAGCATGCTGAAGCCGGGCAGCCCAGGAGGGCCTGGCCTCAGGGCCAGTGGCAGGCTATGGGGAGGTCAGGGCGCCTAGCAAACGGCCTGGCCAACATCTGCCAGTGCCCAAGCTGGCCCGGCTGCGGGCAGAGGGTGGGTATGGCCAGCAGGTGTCGCCAGGGCCCTACCAAAGGAAGGTGACCCTCATTATTTGACTAAGGCTGGCCGCCCAGAGCCAGACTCCAAAGGCCCCTGGGAGCCCCAGGGGTGGGAGGAGGGACAGGATGGGACAAGCAAACAGCTCAGGACAGCCCAGGTGGGGGTGGAGGGCCAGTCTGACCTTCCCTCAGGAGCAGGGCTGATCAATGATTAATTAGCCCACCCACACAGCAACACAATGTTGACTTTCCAGGGCTGATGGGGGAGGGAACCCCTGGGGCTCAACCCCGGGAGCCCAAGGGGGAAACTGGGGCCCTGAGCTCCCTGGGCCTGGGCCATTGTCACCCAGGGCAGCCCAAATCCCACTTCTCCACCCCCAGCACCAGGCTCTCCGGTGACTTACTTGGACAGGTTGGGCTCTGGTTTTCTGCCCCCTCCTCTTCTGGAAAGAAAGAAGAGAAATGCGCTATGGGGAATCTGTGACTGCCACAACCAGGACCCTAATCCCATTTCCTGCAGGCTCCCCGCCCTTGCCCCAAAGTGTACCAGGCTGGCCTCCCTGATCTTGCCAACTCTCCAAACTAGGATGTCCTCTGCAAGCAGTCTGTTTCCTGGCTGAGCTGCACTTGCTGCTCTCCAGGGGGTCCTGGACATCAGTGCCCATTGAGGCAAGGCTCCTGCCTGGACACCCACCCCTCCAGCGCCTGGAGCTAAGCTGCCTGCCAGCTCTCAGGAGGAATCCCCAGGGCTCCTTGTCACTCACCCTGCCACCCTGGGAATTGTTCCCTCCCAATCCCGGGGCCCCAAGCCTTAGCAGAAAGGCTCCCCACCTTTGGAGGGTTACCTCTGGCATCATCATTGTGCCAGGGGGCCACAGAGAAGGGAAAACAGCTCATCCCCAACCCACCCACCTAGAAACAGGACACTGAGGCCTTTGCTTGGGCTCTTTGGCCTGCGAATCAAACATCTGGAGGAGTTTCTTTCTTTCTCCAGATCAGATCCCACAGGTTTCTACTCAGTCCATGGCCCAGCGCCCACGCCCAGGAGCCCAGCACTTACGGGAAGAGCTGCCACCCAGGAGCAGCAGCAGAAGCAGGAGGGTGCCCCAGGGACCCATGGTGGCCCGCTGCGGAGGGGGCCTCCCGGGAGCTCCCGAACCCGGCTCTCAAGTCCCCTTCGGCTGGCTGGCTGGCGGGATGCTCACTGCCTTCCCCTCCTGCTGGCTGCCCACTGGCGGAAGTGAGCCCCCTCATTTGGAGCTGTCCTTATATAGTTCTCAGCCACTGAGCTAACTGGGATAAGAAGTTCACAGAAGATTGCAAAAGGTCCAAAGGGCAGAGTCCTGGGTCCTCCTGCGTTTCCACATTAGGTTTGCCTGGGCTAAGGGCCCCAGCAGGAAAGGCAGGGAGGGCAGAGGAGAAAGGAGGGCCGCCTGAGGGCCGATTAGGAGGCCTTTCTCTGAGGTGCCTTCTCTCCTCAAAGGGTTTTCTGAAAGTACTCGGTCCTGGAGGATGAGTCCCTGATCTGAGCCTTGGTCTCAGAGGTTTTAGGGCTATGGAAGGGATTTTTAGAGATGGTCCAATCGACAGCTCTTTGTCATGAGCAGAAAAGGCAACTGAGGTCCAGACGGAAATGGGCTGCCTTCCTCTAGAGAAAAGGAACAGCTCATTGGAATAAAAAAAAAAAAATTGCCTTCAATCTCTATTCGAATGACTCTGACTGCCTACTGGGAGCAGCTCAGCTCTCCAAATACTCCGTCTACAGCTTCCACTTCTCTGTCTGTCTGTCTCTGCCTGTGTCTGTCTCTGACTCTCTGTCTCTCTGTCTTTCTATGTCTCTGTCTCTGTCTCTCTCTGCCTCTCTGTCTCTCTCTCTCTCTCCCTCCCTCCTTCCTTCCTTCCCCCCCCCCCGCTCCCTGGGTCCCAGGCTCTTAAAACCCTGCCATCCAAGGACAGGTTGAAGGGGCTGGGGGTGTTTATCTTGGACAAGAGAAGCCTTAGGGAGCATCCCCTCACTGAATTCCAGGACTTGAAGATCCGGCTTGGGAAAGAGGCGTTCTTTCATCTTCCTGTGTTTGGTCTTGGGGGTAGAACAGGAAACAGGGGGTGGGAGTCACTAAGAGGCTGATCTAGGCTTCACGGCATGAAGAGCCCCTCACCTTCAGGGCTCCTCTGAAGCAGATAAGGCTGCCGCCTAAGGAAGGAGCTCCTCCTCCTTGGAGGTCGTCGGGCAGCAGCCGGACCACCACTGACCAGGGAGGGGTCAAGGGGATTCTTGGTCAGAGCAGCTGGCTTCTGGGGTCCCTTCCAGCTCTGGGATGCTGAGGCAGTGAGGGTGGGGGAGCCTAGACAGGTGTGTGGGCCTGTCATTAAAAAGCTTTTTGGGAAAGGCACTACCTGGACCTTTGGAGGGGAAAAGAAAAAGCAAAGGGCCAGGGAACTGGTCAGGAGCCGGAGACCAAGGCAGTAGAGAGGGCTCAGGGAGCCTGGAGTCCAGGTTGGCTCCCTCCAGACCATGGTGGATCATGGAAAGCCCCGGCTAATGATCCCTGCTGGTCTTAGACACTTACAGCACAAACCCTTTGAGGAGAAGTGGAAACCAAGCCCCGGGACATGAGGGATAATAGGCTCCAGGGTCTTCCCTCTGGTTCCTTAGGAATCAGGGTCGAGGAACCTTTCTGTAAACAGGTGCTCCTGTATTCATTCCTAAGGATTCTGGAAAAGTACTGGAGGGGAGGTAAGCAGGCCTAGGCCAGCACCTAGAGATGGCTCCTCCTGGGACCCTGGCACCTACACCTACTGCTGAGATGTGTGACCCTGGGCAAGTCATTTCCTCATTGAGTCTCCATCTCCCAACTTTAGAATGATGATGACTATCATTGCCCAGTCTTTCTCACACAGTTGTGTGGGGAAAGTGCTCTGAAAACCTTAAGTGACAGAGAAAGTGGACACCATTATGCTCTTTTTTAAAATTCGCCCTGCAGCTAGATATCAAGAGGAACTTCCCGGTGGGGAATGTCTCTGGGTCTGGTCCTAGAGCCAGGCCCTGAAGGACACTCACCCAGGCATCCCAAGCGCTGTTCCTTCAGAGGCAGGGGTTCAGACATAAGGTGCTCTCAAATGACCATGGATCCTAGGAGAAATGTCCTAACTCATTGATAATAAGAGGAATTCAAAACAGAATCTCTCAGAGGCAAATTGGCAAAGATGAGCAAAACTTCTTGCTTAAGAAGCTTCAGGACCCCAGTCTTGGAAGGGACCTATGCCCAAAGTGATGGTGGGCAGTGAGTGGGAAAAACCTCTGGCATTTTCCTGGGAGCTGATAGGGAGCTTAGCTCCAGTCTTGGGGGTGAGGGGGGTGGGGGGAGCCCTGCATCAGTGGATGCTAATGCCCACAGTCCAGGTGGTGAGGGCTTTCAGCCAGCAAACAGACAAGCACATTCATGCCCTCACCCACAGCAGGGCATTGGTCCAAAGCCACTAGAAAACAGCTTGGAGCTCTGCTTAGCAGGTCCTTCACTTCTCTTTGCCCCAGCTACCTCCTTCCATGGGTACGTATCCCCAAGGAGGAGATCAAAGGCGCCAAGAAGGGGTCCATCCAGCCCCACACAGTGACAGCAGCACCTTTTGTGGTCACAACAAACTGGAAGCAAGGTGGGTGCCCACTGACCAGGGAATGCCCAGACAAGGGGATTCAGAAAGGTGTGAGAAGAACTTTGTAATGAAAGCAGAAGCAGGAGAAAAATGCAGGCGCTAAGCCCAACACTACACAAGAATGGAACCTTGGGTTTTTGCACAAACAAAGCCAAAGCAACCAAGATTAGGAGAGAAGCAGAAAGCTGGGAAAGAATTTTTACAACCAGTATCTCTGATAAAGGCCTCATTTCTAAAATATATAGAGAACTGAGTCAAATCTATAAGAATACAAGTGATTCCCCAATTGATAAATGGTCAAAGGATATGAACAGGCAGTTCTCAGATGAAGAATTAAAGCTATCTATAATCATATGAAAAAATGCTTTAAATCACTACTGATTAGAGAAATGCAAATTAAAACTCTGAGGTACCACAAAACACCTATCAGATTGGCCAACATGACAAAACAGGAAAATGATAAATGTTGGAGGAGATGTGGGAAAATTGGAACACTAGTGCATTGTTGGTAGAGTTGTGAACTGATCTAACCACTCTGGAGAGCAATTTGGAGCTATGCCCAAAAGGCTATAAAAATGTGCATACCCTTTGACCCAGCAATAGCACTTCTAGGTCTGTACCCCAAAGAGATCATTTAAATGGGAAAAGGACCCACATGTACAAAAATATTTATAGCAGCTCTTTTTGTGGTGGCAAAGAATTGGAAATTGAAGGGATGCGCATCATTTGGGGAATGGCTGAACAAGCTGTGGTGTGAGTGTAATGGAATACTATTGTGCTATAAGAAATGATGAGTGGGCAGACTTCAGAAAAAACTGGAAAGACTTGTATGGTCTGATACTGAGTGAAGTGAGCAGAACCAGTAACAGTAACAGCCATGTTGTGCAATGACTGACTTTGATAGACTTAGCTCTTCTCAGCAATGCAAGGATCTAAGACATTTCCAAAAGTCTCAGATGGAAAATGCTCTCCACGTCCAGAGAAAGAACCATGGAGTCTGAATGCAGATCGAAGCAGACTATTTGCTCTTTCTGTCTCTTTGTATCTGTCTGTCTGTCTCTCTCTGTATCTTTCTGTCTGTCTGTCTCTCTTTGTTTCTTCTTTCTCATAGTTCCTCCCATTGGTTCTAATTCTTCTTTATAACATGACTAATGTGAAAATATGTTTAATATGAAAAAAATGGAACCTTGGGTGCTAAGCCCAATGCCACGCAGGCATGGAACCCAGCTTCACTGGCACTAAATGCCATGGCCAGCCTTGGTCCAGGAGGATGGGAGCTTCCGTCCAAATCCATTCAGTCCAATCCAATCAGCATATCTTATAGCCCTTCTCTGAGGCAAAGCAGGGCTGGGGACCCAGAGACACACAGACCACAGCTCCAGTCCATGCTGCGGGGACAGGGAGGGGCTCAGAGGGCCAGGCTGGCGCCACTTGGAGTGATGCGGTCAGCACAGTCATTTGCGCTGGGGTGGATGATACCAGTGGACCATGGCATTGTGGAAGGCACTTTGCTGAGCAGCCCTGGATTTGCTGTGAACATTGCCCACGCCTCCACGTGCCCCAGCTTGCCCTGCCTACCTTTCTTCTTCAGGCTATAGGAACCATAGATAGCAAGAGCTACCATTTATTTATATGGTGGCCTCAGGTCTACACATGTTTCTTACAATTCTAATCATCATCATTGGTATCGCATTGTAAGGTTTGCAAAGAGCTTCATCAATATTCTCTATCTGACCCTCACAACAATCCTAGGAGGGAGGTGCATTATGATCCCCATTTTACAGATGATAAAACTGAGGCAGACAGAGGTTCAATGACTTGTCCAGGGTCATGCAGCTAGTAAATGTCTGAGATTGGATTTGAACTCAGGTCTTCCTAATGTTGGGCCCCACACTGCAGCCAGTGCACCACCTAGTAGTCTCCAGCTACTTACAATGGGGTCTTAAAATGGGAAGAGAATTGAGAGGCTTTCTAATCTAATGGACCCATTCATTTTACAGGGCAGGAAACTGAAGCTCAGATGGGGAGAAATGACACGCCTCTGACCAGAGAGGGAGTGAGTGTCACAGCTGGCATCTGAAGCAGAGTCTTCTGGCTCAAATCCAGCTCTCTTTCCAATACCATGTGCACCCCCATTTTACAGGTGGTGAAACTGAGATCCAGAACCAGTTCTTAATAGCTCCCCTTCAGGAGCCCCTCTGACCTGGTAATTCCAGTCCCGAAGATTGTATTCCTCCTTCATCAAGCCACAAGAATGTCCCGACCACCTCCTGTGAGCCAGCTCAGCCATGGCAGGAACAAAGACCTAAGATTCAGCCCTGCCCTCAAGGACCTCACCGCAGTGGCCGTAACACCAAACATGCCAAAGTCTGTCAGTGGCAAATTACAAGTTCAGGCTTTATTGACCGGGTGGGTGGTCACGGTGGGCGTCCTGGAGGAGGGGGCACTGAGAACAGATGTCAGTTTACCACGGTTTATCAGGTTGTCATGCACTACACTAACATGATCCAGAGCCATTGGGAGCCTCCGGGGCTCGGCAGGATCCCTCTGGAATGGCGCTGCTGAATCCCAAGGACACTGGTCCTCAGCTTGGCCGTATCAGAAGTGATACTGGCTCCCAAGCAGCAGCTTGTGGGGTCCGGGGGTGAGGGTGGGGGACAGAGGCCCTGCCTGGCGTCCCAGCTCTGTGACTCTGGGCAAGTCCTTTTCTCTCTCTGGACCTCAGCTTAGTCACCTGCCAGATGAGAGGGCTGGGAGATGATCCCAAAGGTCCCTTTCACGGCTAACTTCTGCGTTCCCACCTCGACGATCTCGCTGCCTCACTGCAGTATATGTGTGGGGAGGGGCTCTGGTTCCTGCCTCTCTATGGTCCTAGTCACAATCACTATTGTCATCCCCAACAGCACTGCTGAGGCCCTTCTCACCTGGGTGCCAGGCACATAAAACACCCTTGGGCCGGTGTGCCCGCCCAGGAAGACACTCAGTAGATTTTCAGCATGGACCGTCCCCTTTCCCAGTTCTGCTGTTTGTGCCTCCTGCCCTCTTAGATGGCGACCTCAAGGAAGGCAGGGCTGGATCTCCTGTCCCCCCTTCCCGATCCAGTCATGGTTTTGTCTGTGCCACCGGCTAAACTGCCTTTGTGACAGACCCGTGACCGAATGCTGTTTCCAGCCATGAGCCTGGGTTCCCATGGGCTCAGCCACTTCTGTCATTGCAGCTACCATGGGAAAAACGGGTGAGCCCATACCAATATAAAGACTGGACAGAGATGGAGAAATCAGTTAAATTACCAAGATGTCCTCAGGCTTGTTTATCACATGCCGGGGGCGGGGAGCTACACACTTAAAAAAGTCCCTTCCCACAAAGGCTTCAGAAGTATGTATTAAGTGCCTACTGTGTGCCAGGCACTGTGTGAGGTGCAGGGGATAAAACACCTCCAAGGGCTTGCATTCTTTCAGGGGACACGTTGCACATAAGTGAGAGAGGAAAGAGGGCACCTGCAGAGTTAGGGCGTGTGACGTGGGGACTGGGGCTGAGGAGTCAGACAGGGAGGAGGAGGGGAACTGAGACAACAGCTGGAGGGGAGGACGCGTGGCCGAAAGGGTCGGAGGCCAGGCTGGTGAGGGCAGGGAAGAGGCTGTCAGACTGGACATTGTGATGAGGTCAGAAGGTAGTGGGGGCTTTAGGAGGGTGAGTGGAAAGGAAGGGTCAGCATTGAGGGAATCCTGGGGGATTGTTGGCAGGTCTCCTAGGTCCGGTCAGGGTTTCACTAGGAGGCACAGGTGTGTTTGCACAAAGCAGGAAAGGAACCAGCTGATAGGAAGAGGATGGAGATTAGAGGGGGATGACTGAAGGAACAATCTGCTGGGAAATTTGGGACGGCGGGGAGGGGGATCAAGGGGCACGGAGAGGGTCGGTCTTGGCCTAAGACGGGCTCCCAGGGAGCATTGATTTGAGGAGCAGGGTGGGAGGGGACCTCAAGGCAAATGGTCTCAAACTTCTCAATCAATCGTCTCTGACCTTAAGGAACCTACAACCTGGCAAACGGTAGGTGCCCGGGCAGTAAATACAAAGTCATTTCAGCCGGGCTGGGTAGAACCTCAAAGTGAGAGCATCAGGAAAGGCCTCTTCTAGGAGGTGATGCTTGGCCTGAGCCATGATGAGGGGGGGATTCCGAGAGGCCGGGGTAAGGAGGGAGGGCCCTTCTGGGTTAGGGGCTGCCTATGCCAACCCCCCAGGAGCGGACAAGGCCTGTCCTGGAGGGGGCCCCCAAAGAGGCCGGTGTGGCAGAGAGTCGGAGTGGAGGGAGTGGTGACACGAATGTAGAATCCGCTCGAGAGGCGGTGAAGGGCGTGAAACCCTACCACCAAAGGGAGCTTCTGAGGAGGGAGGAGATCCCCCCCAGCGGCTGAGTGGAGGCCAGTTCCAGAGAAGGGACTGGAAGCTGGGAGGGGAGCGCAGGAGGCACGAGGGGCTGTCCAGGCAAGCGCATGAGGGCTGGTGGTGGGGAGACGGCGGAGATGTAGGCCAGAGATGCTGGGGCCTGGCACAGGAGAGGATGGAAGGGCACAGCTGAAGGATGAGAACACCAGAATGACGTAGGCCTCAGGGCGTGCACCCCAGTCACTCCAGGGGCCACATTCCCACGCAACTCTGTGTTTCCCAGCGGGTAATCAAAGCTGTCTGACAACGGAGCATGTCGAGACCTTACAACGTCCCTCAGGGCAGTTATCCTGCAGAAAGAACAGCCCAACGTCTCTTCCTTTGCTTTGCCTCCACTCCCTCTGTTCCTGGGGAAAATCCCTGCCTCTGACAGATCTGGGGGGCACGGAGGCAGAAGGCCTCCGATCCAGACCTGGCCCTGCCCCTAGCATGCTATGTCACCCTGGGAGAGTCACTTTCCCTCTCTGAGCCTTGGCCCCTTCAGCTGCTACCCCACCGGCTTGTGAAGCATTCCTACATCACTGAGTGTTAGCACATGGTACACGCCCGGTGAGGTGCGCAGGTGCTTCGGTGGCCTGGAGGTAGTTAAAGTCAGGGTCTGCAGTCAGGAAGACCTGAGTACAAATGTGGCCTCAGGCACTTCCTAGCTGGGTGACCCTAGCAAGGCACTGACCCTCTGCCTGCCTCATTTTCCCAATTGCAAAAGGGAGGTAATAACAGCACCTCCCTTCCAGCGTTGTAAGAATCGGAGATGATGTTTGTAAAGTGCTTAGAGCCTGGTACAGAGTAGGAGCTTAATAAATGCTTGTTTCCTCATTCCCTTCCTTCCTCCCTCCCTTCCTTCCTCCCTCCCTTCCTTCCTCCCTCCCTTCCTTCCTCCCTTCCTTCCTTCCTTCCTTCTTTCCTTTCCTTCTCTCCTTCTCTCCCTCTTTCCTCCCTTCCTCCTTCCCTTCTTTCCTTCCCTCCCTTCTTCCTTCCTTCCTTCTCTCCTTCTCTCCCTCTTTCCTCCCTTCCTCCTTCCCT
>NW_020944038.1:332333-364078 GCF_900497805.2 Vombatus ursinus
TTCCTTCCTTCCTTCCTTCCTTCCTTCCTTCCTTCCTTCCTTCCTTCTTTCCTTCCTTCTTTCCCTCTTTCCTCCCTTCTTTCCTTCCCTCCTTTCCTTCTTCCCTTCTTCCTGAGAGGTCGTGAATTGGCCAGGACCACCCAGCTAGTCTGTGGCATAGCGAGGACAAGAGCCCAGGACTCCTGACTTCCAGCCCCAAATTCTTTCCATCCCACCACACTTCCTGTATAAGTGTCTGGGGAGGAAATGGAGACCTGGCCCACCCAAAAGCAGCCCTGGTGGGCCTCACTGCCTGGCACAGATATGTTGTAACCTCCCTCTCACCTGCCCAGGGAAAGCCTAGTGTTGCCCAAACCATGGCCTGTTGCTGGACAGGCAGCCCAGGGTCCACAGAGCAAAGAAATGAAATGACATGGGCAGAGTGTTTGGCAAACCTTAAAGGACCAGGTACATGACAGCTCCCCCCAGGGGGTGTTCGGGGAGGACCAGAACCTCTGGGGTGAGGGCTGCTTGTCCACCTTTGGTTTCCGCCTGGCACTTAACTTTCACCTGTGGCTCTGGGAAGCTGTAACGTGCAGTGACCACACCCTGGTCAAACTGTCCCAGCAGATGGGCTAAACCACGTTGAGGATAATCACCAAGCCTCAGACTCATTGGTGGGTTGGGGGTTGTCTAGCCCAAGCATGTGGAGACATCCCCCAGAATAGGTGGATGAGAACAATTTGTTCCAGCGGCTAAGAAGAGGCTGAAGCAGGCCTGTGGAATGCTTAGAGCTCAGTCAGACACTGAAGACCCCAAGGTCACCCACTGCATCCCAGGTGTCGCCAGGCGTCCTGACATTTGTCCTGCCACTGGACTTCAATGACTTTGGAAGAGAGAGAGGCTGGCGACTTCCCACAGCTCTGCCTCACTTCAGATCGATTCATGGCAAGTGAAGACATCTCCCCACGAGGTCACTGGTCCTCATCAAAAATAAAGGGTGAACACCAGTAACAGCAGCTGCTTGCTATTATGAGCCATCAATGAGCATTTGGGAAACCCCAGGAAGTGGACAGCTCTGGGCCAAGGATGGGGACACACAGACATGAGGGAGAGTCCCTGCTCAGACAGGACAGAGAGAGAGGCGATGGGCCACACACGGCACTCACACACAGACACACACACGTGTACACACCAACAGTACACATGCGTACATACACAATACACATGCAGAGATAGCGCACAATATGCATTCACATAAGACATGCACACTCACAGAAACATTCACACTCACACACATGTGCATGCACACACATACATACACATGTACGTTGGGTTTTATATGTCCAGTGCCCAGCATAGTACCCAGCACACAGTAGGTGCTTAGTAAATGACTACCGATTGATGATGAGGCAGCCAAGTAGGATTTTGGTGGAAGGTTAAATCAAGATTAGGACATCTTTACAGCGATGCTTGTTGTTCTGACCTGACATCAGCAGGACAAAAGTAGAAAACTATTCCACTGAAAGTAATTGATCAGGCACGGAAGAAGTCCCTGCCATGCCGGGTCTGAAGGCCCCCATTGGTGTCTCCCCTGCTTCCACCAGTGCCTGGGCACGAATTCCCACAATCTCCCTGAGAAGTGGACTCTCAGCCATTGGGGTTGGAGGGGTCCAGGGACAGGGGACTCAGGACATTCTGGCCGGTCCAGTGCACTTTGGACAAGCCCAATTGGTCAGCCACTTCTCTGCTCTGAGGTCAGAGGCTGCCTCTCCAGAGCCTCCCTCTGTGTCTACTTATTCAGAGCTCCCTGGAAGCCTTCGAGAGGCCGGGAGGCATGGCGGAAGCGATGGCTTCTGAGCCAGGAGACACAGCTCAGTCCCTAACTCTGATGTTAGGATCTGTGTGACCTTGAAGGGTCCCTTCAGCCCTCTGGGCTCCTTCCCTTGTCTGCAGACGCAGGGCCTCGGAGTAGACGGTCTCAGGTCCCTTCCGATTCACAATCTTCCATCCTCCTTGTCCGATTTCCCCTGGCCGGACTCTGAGGATGCCTCTTGTCCATGGGGGGCATGGGACTGGAGTGTTAGGCAGGTTATTGTGCGTTTGGTCTAGAAAGGGTGCTGAACTTGGTCTAGAAAGGGCGCTGAACCTGGAGCCAGCGCTCCAGAGATGGAATCTTGACTGTAACTTACTAGCTCTGAGAACCCTCAGAGGCCAGTCCACTGGCCTGTTCTCCATCTTCATTCTCCGTGGCCTCTCCCTGTTGCTCACTCTGTCTTCCTCCATGCTCTCTTTTCTCTGGGCTTTTGATTGGCCCCCCCACCCCAGTTCTCCTCCTCCCTCTCTGACCACTCCTTCTCTGATTCCTTTGCTGGATCTTCCTCCAGATCATGCCCTTTAACCTCAGATGTCCTTCAGGGCTCTGTCCCATGCCCTCTCCTCTCCTCTCCTCTCCTCTCCTTTTTTCTTCTTCTCTCCTTTCCTCTCCTCTCCTCTCCTCTTCTCTCCTCTCCTCCTCTTTTCTTCTCCCTCTATACCATTTCACTTGGAGATATAATCAGAGCCCATGGATTTAATGACCCTCTCTGGGCTGATGATTCTCTGCCTTTCCCGCCCCAATCTCTCTTCTGACCTCCAATCTCTCATCTCCAATGGTCTCTCAGACATCTCAAGCTGGATGTCCAGTAGACATCTTAAACTCGATATGTGCAAAACAAAACTCATGATCTTTCCCCCTGCACCCTTCTAATCTCCTACCTGCCCTGTGACTGGCGAGCGCACCACCCTCTCCCCAGTTTCCCAGGCTCCCAACCTAGGAGTCATCCTGGGCTCCTCACTCTCTCTCACCCCGCCCCCCCCCATATCCAATATGGTGCCAAGGCCTGTCAACCTTTGTCGCATCTCCCCAAACCCCTTTTCCTCCCTTGCTCTCCTTTGACCCTCATCACCTCACACCTGGATTATGGCAGTATGTGGGGGGGGTCCTACCTGTCCCAAGTCTCTCCTCACTCCCATTCATCCTCCATTCAGACACTAAAGGGATTATCCTGCAGCACAGGTCTGAGCCTGTCGCCCCCTGCTCAATGAGCTCCAGTGGCTGCCTGTCGCCTCCAGGACCAAATATAAAACCCCCAGTTTGGCTTTTGAAGCCCTTCATGACCAGCCCCCAGCCCTGCACCTTTCCAGTCTTCTTACACGTTCTCTGTAGTATAGCATCCTTGGTGTCTTGGCTGTTCCTTGAACAAGACACCCTATGTGCCAGCTCAGACGTTTTTCTCTGTCTCTGTCCCCCATGCCTGGAATGTGCACTCTCCTTCCTCATCTCTGCCTCTTGGCTTCCCTGGTTTCCTTCGAGTCCCAGCTAACATCCCCCTTTCCAGGAAGCCTTCTCTGTCCCCCTTACGGCTGCTGGGGCCTCCCTGGCCATTACTCCTTGTTTGGTCCATATCTGTTTGTCCAGGGCTGTCTCTCACTAGACTGCGAGCTCTTTGAGGGCAGGGGCTGACTTTTCACCTTCTTTGTATTCCCAATGCCTGGAGCATTTGCGGACTGAATTTCTCTTGCCTTCCTCAGTTCCCTCCTGTTGACAGTATGGGTCCTCTTCTGCACAATGAATGCTTTTTCCACCTACCCTATGATCGTGCAGGTAGGCTGTGGTAGGGAGCCCTGGGGGCATGGGAAGGCCATGCCTTGGCTGCCCACCCCAGTAATGAGCTACAACTTCAGGGCATTGCCACTGAGCTATCGATCACTGAATGGTCAGTGTCAGCCTGGCAGCCAGGACAGTGGAGAGAGTGTGGGAGACCTGGGGGTCAAATCCAGCCTCTGGGGGACTGTGAGTGACCTCCTTTAGCTCTCAGAGCCTCAGTATCTCCCCAGCCAGAAGGCCATAGACATGTGCTGTCTGAGGCCAGAACATCCCAGGCCCTGCCCCTCGATGGCCAAGAGAGATTCACAAACAGGAGGAGCCAGGCTGATGTGAGCAGCTTCTCCAAAGGAAGCAGTTACCAACCTCTGTGCCACCTCACTGCCTCGGCCAGCCAACCCCATATTCTGGTGGATGGAAACCAGAGAGGGCAGGATTTGGGCTGGAGGTCTAGAAGATGGCTCCTAGACCACCTCCCTTAACTGTCCAAGCAAGAAGTGTCTACTCTCCGCTGAGTGTCCAAACACCTTGGATGTACCTCTCCTGGGCAGGTAACACAGCCCATGTCTTATTGCTGCTACTCACCTGTGGGCAGTGTGGTGGAATGAGCCCAGAACTTTAGATCAGAGTGTGTGACCTTCCCCTCTCTGGATCTGGCTCCTCCTCCCCCAATCCAGCAGTTGGCCCACATCATTTCAAAGGCTCCCTGGGGCTCTAAAATCCTGTGATCTCTCAGGGCAGGGATCGGCATGGGCAACCCTCAAGACCCAGAAGGGGGCCTTACACACAGCAGGGAATGCTCCATTGCAAAGCCCAGTTGGCTCCCGGCATGCCAAGCCCAGCGCAAACAGGGATGGATCTGCTCCAGATTCTTGGCTGGGTGCCACGAGTCCAGAGTGGACCTGTTTCCCCATTAGCCCCCTCTCTCCAAGGGCCTATGACCTGTTCCCTCTGAAGAGGACATCAGTCCCATTGCTCAGTCCTTGGGGTCACTATCTGTAAGTGCTTTGCAGATTGATAAGAGGGCCCAGGATCTAAGAGGCACCAACCCTGGTCGGCAGCCACGTGCCTCTGGATGCTTTCAGAAGGAAAAATGGAAGCTTCTTTGTCTCACCAATGGAAATTCTAGTTCTCTTTCTTCAAGTCAGGCAAGTGAAAAGAACAGTAAACCAGAAGTCATGAAGAACCAGGTCCTCATCCCAGCTCGGCCATCAGCTCATTACATGTCTTGCCCTCTCTTGGCCTCAGTCTCCCCCTCTGTAAAGTGAGGGAGTCAGGCAGGGTAACACCATGTCTAAGGTCCTTTGTAGGTCTAATATTCTATGGATCTGTGGATGGGGAAGGAGCTGGGACAGTTCCCAAGCTTAGGCACCGAGGAAGCATCAAACTTAAGAGAAGATGAGTCTACCTTTTCCTTCCTCAATGTGGCTCCAGGTTTTTAGCCTTCCTGTGTGCATTTCTGAGTGATGTTAGAAATGAAAGTCTGACAAACGGGAGGAAGACTAGATGGAAGGAAATGCACAGGTAGTAATCATAATGGTGAATGTGAATGGGAAGAACTCTCTCATGAAACAGAAGTGGGTAGCAGAGTGGGTCAGAAAACAGTAGCCTACAATATGTTGCTTATAAGAAACGCACTTGAAGTAGACAGACACACACAGAGTAAAGGAAAACCTGGAAAGGCTTGTATGAACTGATGTGAAGCGAAACGAGCAGGACCAGGAAAGCACCATACACAGGGGCAGCAAAATCACGTGGTGATCAGCTATGAATGACTCAGCTCTTCTCAGCAACACAATGACCCAAAACAAGTACAAAGGACTCTTGAAGGAAAATGCTCTCCACGTCCAGATAAAGAACCGATGGGCTCTGAATGCCAATCAAAGAATATATTTTTCATTTCATCCTTTCTCATGGGTTTTTTTCATTTTTGATATGTTTCTTCTTCCACAACTGTGATGAATATGGAAATATGTTTTACATGATAGGATATGTATAAACTGTATCAAACTGCCTATGGTTTTCAGAAGAGGGGGGAGGGGAGGAGATTTGGAACTCAAAATATTGTAAAAATGAATGCTAAAATTTTCTTGATTTGGAATTGTGGGTAAAAATAAAATGTTATTTAAAAGAAAAATAAATTAAATTTTAAGAAAGCATAAAAAATGAAAAGTCCAAGAGATAGAGTTTCTGGGTAATTAATAATTTATTAATTGTGGTGAGCAAATAATCAATAAATTGATCTCAGCAATCAAAGATGTCCCCTGGAGGACATTGAATGTTGAAAAGCCTTTGGAAAAGGGGTTGTCCCTGAGGATGGAAATCAACTGTGATTGGTTAACAATCAATGGGGGGGGCAGACATGTTAATGAGGAGGTGGGCAAAAAGTCTTCAGCTCCTCCTGCTGAGAACTTGGCCTAATCAGGAGACTCAGCTGCCTCCAGCAATCAGGCAAAAGAATCCATCTCTACCCAGATCTTGCTGGTTGCCTTTCCCCTTCATATAAGGGGTCACTCTAAATTCTAATGGAAGGCTCCAAGGACAAGAGTTTATTTCCAAAGGGCGAGAACTCACCTCCACTGGATTCTATTTGTAAGGGCTTCTAGTTGGGTAGGGTCCCAGATCAAGAAGCCTGTGCCCAGAGGAATTGGGCAAACTCATCTATCAACAATGTCCTTCAGAGACTAGCTGAATAATCTACAGGGGCTGATTTCTGAATGAGGAAATAGGAAGGGAAAACCTGAAGCCTAATTTAATCATTGGTTATTAATAAAAGAGGAAAATAATCATTTCTCTTAGTGTTGTTGTTTTTTAAAACCCATCCTTAGGAACATCTTCATTTTCCCAGGCCCAGCTGACAACCTGATCATCCAATTGGGCTAAATGCCAGATTTCCTGGGTGGCTCAGGTAAATACATGAGCAGAGTGAGGCATGATCTCCCAGTTATGTTTGACCCAGCCTTTGAGATCTCATGCCACACCCAGTGAATACTTCATGAATGAGTTGGTCCATGAATCAGTCCTTTCATTACAGAGTCAATGAGGACATGACACACCACCCCTTCACCAAGAATCCTGACAGTGGACCCCTCATGGGCCACTCGTCCTAAAAGAGCCCAAGGAAACTAGGTAGAGCAAGGCAACAATCTTTGACCTGCAAGCTAACTCTCCTCCATGTTTACTTCAATTATCTGGATGTTTTGGTGAGGGGAGCCTGGTGAGCTGGTTAATTGTTCTAGTTCCAGAGACAGAGAGGAGAGAGAGAGAGAGAGAGAGACAGAGACAGAGACAGAGACAGAGAGACAGAGAGACAGAGAGAGACAGAGAGAGACAGAGAGAGACAGAGAGACAGAGAGAGAGACAGAGAGAGACAGAGAGACAGAGACAGAGACAGAGAGACAGAGAGAGACAGAGAGAGACAGAGAGAGAGACAGAGAGAGAGAGAGAGAGACAGAGAGAGAGAGAGACAGACAGACACAGACACAGACATAGACACAGAGACAGAGAGAAAGGGAGAAAGAGGGGGAGAGGGAAGGGGGAATGGATGAAAAGGCAGACACAGAGACAATATTTATTAAGCATTTACTATGTGCTGGGTGCTGTGTTAAGTGCTGGAGAGACAAATCAAAGCCAGCAAGGTGGTCACAACTCTCCAGGGGCTTACACTCTAACAGTTCTGGAGGACAATACATACTGGGTATGGATAAAGGAGGAGAGGGACTTGATGGAGGCCAGGCTGTGAGTGAGGAGGTGAGTTGAGCCTGGGTGAAGTGAAAATGGTGCGGGCTCCTTGCAAAGACTGAGTGAAGATAGGAAGAGGCTGGAACTGGTCTGTGCTCTCTGGAGATGAGACCTGCTGCTTCTCCACCTTCCTTCTCATTCTCTTAAAATTCTCCAAGGACCCAAGGAATACATCCTTCCACTCACTCCCCAAGTGCTCTGCCCTGGTGACCAGTAACAATGGAGCACCTTTTCAACTTAATCACCAATACTTACTGAGTTCCTGCTTTTGTGGAGGATCTACTGCTCAGCCAGTGAGGGGCCCCTCAGCCTCTCTCAGAGCTGTACAATCTCTTCTGGATGAATTGATCGTCTGACTTCCCTGGGCTCACTCTTCAATGGGCAGCTCCAGGCATTTCCATCTCTAGCCACTGGCCTGTCTAGACAATGCAGGGCTCTTTCCAAGTGGAGCATTAGGAGAAACAATGACCCCTCCCTCTAACCCTAGATGTCTCTCAGAATTGTCCTGGGCCCTCTTCTCTTCTTCCTCTGGACTAGTTTCCTTGGTGACTTCATCAGCTCCCATGGATTTAATGACCCTCTCTATGCTGATGATTCTCAGATCTACCTTTCTTGCCCCAAACTCTCTGTTAAACTCCAATCTCTCATCTCCATCTGCCTTTTAGATATCTCAAACTGGATATCCTGAAAATGTCTTAAAATCAATATGTCTAAAAAAAATAACTGTTCTCCCCTCAAACTCTCCCCCCTCTACCCCAACCTTCTCTATGACTGTCTAGACTCTAAAAGGGGTGGGGAACCTGAAGCTTCGAAGCCACATGTGGTCCTCTAGGTCCTCAAGTGCAGCAAATTTGTTCTGTGAAGTTTGGATTCAGTCAAAGGGCCATGCTTGAGGACCTGGAGGACCACATGTGGGGACCACCTGTGACCTTGAGGCCACAGGTTCCCCACCCTTGGTAGAGCACTCCTCCTTCCAGTCCCTCAGGCTCCCAACCTAGGACTCCCCCCATCTCTCACCCTCCAGATCCAATATGGCAGCCAAGGCCTGTCAATTTCACCTTTGTACTGTCTTTTATATATGCCTTTCTCTCCCCTGACTCACGACCCACTCTAGTTCAGACACCTATCACCTCTCACCCGGAAAACTGCCATAGCTGCTGGGGGTCTGCCTGCTTCAAGTCTCTCTCCACTCCATTCCATCTCTGCACCCAGTGATCTTCCTGAAGTGCCAGTCTGATCATGTCAACCCTTCCCCCACCAACTCAATAAACTCCAGTGACTCCCTATTTGCCAGGGTCAAATAAAAAGTGCTCTGTTTGGCATCCAAAGCCCTTCACAACCTGGTCCCTCCTATCTTCCCAGCCTTCTTAACACCCTACTCACCTATACTTCCATACAGTGACCCCAGCCTCCTGGCTGTTCCATGAACAAGACCCTCCATCCTACCTCCTACAGGAAGGCTTCCCAATCCCTCTTCACTCCAGCGCCTTCCCTTTGTTAATGATGTCCTATGTATCCTCTCTATAGGACACTTTGTAGCTTATATTAACTTTGTGTATATTGGTGGGCATGTCTCCTTCCCCATTAGCTTGTAAGCTCCTTGAAGGCAGGGACTGTCTTTTGCTTCTTTTTGTATTCCTGATAGTTAGCACAGTGCTTAGCACCTACCAGGTGCTTAATCAATGTTTATTGATAGATCGTTGGCCAAAGCCCCTTCCCTTTAATTCCCTCAGAAGTCTCTGATAAGCTGGAGATGGGAGCAATCTTGCTCTCCTAGCTGATAATCTTTCCTGACTCAAAAGCCCTTCCTTTAGTCAGTCACTCCATCCTTCCTTAAAATAGGGGCTCTTAACTTGGCTTCTGTGAACCCTTTTAAAAATATATTTGTTTTGGTAACTGTATTTCAAAAAATGGTTTCCTTTGTAATCCTATATTATTTTTATATATTTTGAAATTTCTTTCCCCATTAGATTATAAACTCCTTTTTCTTATTTTCATTTTTAGATCTTAGCACAGTGCCTAGCATACAGTAGGTGCTTAATAAATGTTGGTTAAATTGAGCTGAGAAACATGATTCCAAGGAAGGGTCCTTCGTCTTCACCAGACTGACTAACAAAGCATCAAGACAGAGAGAGGACAAAGAGCCCCAACCTCAGGTGGATCTACTTCAATTCAACCTCCCAGAATCCTTTGGGAATTGTAAGTAGATCCTGGGCTCTGGAAGGAGGTGTGAATGCTATCTGCCCCACCCCCACCCCAAACAAGTGGTCTGTTTTACATCCTTTCCACTTCAGTGTCATCATCTTTTAGCTCATCTTCCTGGGTTCAAATTCAGTCTCAGACATGTACTAGTTGCATGACCCTGGGCAAGTCACTTAACCCTGTTTGCTTCAGTTTCTTCATCCCTAAAATGAGCTGGAGAAGGAAATAGAAAACCACCCCAGGATATTTGCAAGAAAACTCCAAATAGGGTCACAAAAAGTTGCACATGACTGAAAACAACTGAACAAACTTTTAGCTCCTGCCCACCTAGGGCTTTTGCTGAAATCTCATTAAGGACCCCTCTTACAGAAATAATTTCAATGAATATGAAAATGAGAAGTTATTAAAGAGACAGCTGGAGCTACACAGGGAATTCATCTAACAGCAGACTTGTAAAACAAACATAGAAAATGGAAACAAGGGTGTGGAATGGGGGTTGAATTTGAAAGGTGCCCCACTTTGGCAAGAATAGTATCTGGAGGGCTAAAGGTCAGATAGAGCTGAAACTGTCACATAAAAAGGACATTGTGAGTTGTGTTGGGGAAAAGAAGAGGACCAAAGAGAGGATAAGATGGAAGCTAGACATCAACCAACATCTCACACTCTATACCAAGATAAGGTTAAAATGGGTACATGAGCTGGACGTAAAGGGTGATACCATAAGGAAATTAGGAGAGCAAAGAATAGTTTACCTGTCAGATCTATGGGGAAGGGAAGAATTAATGACCAAACAGGAGATAGAGAACATTATGAAATGCAAAATGGATAATTTTGATTACATTAAATTGAAAAGTTTTTCACAAACAAAGCCAATGCAACCAAAATTAGAAGGGAAGCAGAAAGCTGGGAAACAATTTTTATAGCCAGGGTCTCTAGTAAAGGCCTCATTTCTAAAATATATAGAGAAGTGAGTCAAATTTATAAGAACACAAATCACTGGGGCAGCTAGGTGTCACAGTGGATAGAGCTCTGGCCTTGAAGTCAGTAGGACCTGAGTTCAAATCCAGCCTCAGACACTTGACACCTACTAGCTGTGTGACCCTGGGCAAGTCACTTAACCCCGACTGCCTCACCAAAAAACGAAACCAAAAAAAAAAGAATACAAGTCATTTCTCAATTGATAAATGGTCAAAGGATGTGAACAGGCAGTTTTCAGATGAAGAAATTAAAGCCATCTATAGTGACATGAAAAAATGCTCTAAATCACTACTTATTAGAGAAACGCAAATCAAAACAACTCTGAAGTACCACCTTGGACCTATCAGATTGGCTAGTATGACAAAAAAGGAAAATATTAAATGATGGAGAAGATGTGGGAAAATTGGGACACTAACGCATTGTTGGTGGAGTTGTGAATTGATCCAACCATCCTGGAGAACAATTTGGAACTGTGTCCAAAGGGCTATAAAATTATTCATACCCTTTGATCCAGCAATGCCATTACTAGGTCTTTATCCCAAAGATATTATAAAAAAGAGAAAAGGACCCACATGTACAAAAATCTTTATACCAGTTTTTTTTTTTTTTTTTATGGTGGCCAAGAATTGGAAATTGAGGGGATGCCCATCAATTGGGGAATGACTGAACAAGTTGTGGTACATGAATGTAATAGAATATTATTGTTCTATAAGAAATGATGAGCAGGAGGATTTCAGAAAAACCTGGAAAGACTTACATGAACTGATGCTAAGTGAAGTGAGCAGAACCAGGAAAATATTGTACACAGTAACAGCAACATTGTGCGATGACTAGCTTTGATAGACTTAGCTCTTCTCAGCAATGCAATGATCTAAGACAATTCCAAGGGACTCGGTGGAAAATGCTGTCCACATCCAGAGAAAGAACTATGGAGTTTGAATGCAGATCGAAGCATACTATTTGCTTTCTCTTTTTCTTCTTTCTCATGGTTTTTTCCTTTTATTCTGATTCTTCTTTCACAACATGATTAATATGGAAATATGTGTAATATGATTGTACATGTATAGCCTCCATCAGATTGCCTGCTGTCTTGGAGAGGGAAGAAGGGAGAGAGGGAGAAAAAATTTGGAACTCAAAATCTTGTAAAAATGAATGTTGAAAACAATCTTTTCATGTACTTGGAAAAAAATAAAATACTATTTAGTGTGGAAAAAAAAGATGAACACCATTCACCAAGTTGGATGGAATGATGAGGATGAAGAGAAAGCAAAGTGACTCACTTTGTTTGTATTTTCTCTGACAAAGAGAAGGAACTTTGGTCTTGAGAAGACAGAACAAAAATGATTAATAGAGATTTGAAACCTAAGATAAGTAAAAGGATAATAAAAGAGTCCTTCTCTGCTCTTACTAAGTTCATGTTCCCAAGGAAAGCTCATACAGAGACTATAGTCCAGAATCTCTCAAGACCTGGTGCTATGACTGTTGAGCCGTGGTCAAAGATCTCAGAAAGACTGTGAAGATCAGGGTGGAACCACAGGAAGGAGGGAAAGAGGGTAAAAGCTTTTTAGATTTTCATATAAGGCAAGAGAGTAGAGCCTGACAAAATCCTAGAATGTGTGGTCTTTTGATATAATTTTCAGTTAAGCTCTCATTTTTATATCACCTGCATTTTCCACTGTATACCTCCTCACATCCAGTCCCAGAGGGCCATTCCTCATAATACAGAATTGTAAAAAGAGGAAGAAAGAAGAAAAAATTCTGCAAAACTAACCACCATATCAAGAAAGTCTAATACTATATACAGTGTTCCTCAAAAAGTAGGGGAAGGTCTCTCCTCACATTTCTTCTTCGGATACTATAGTTTTGCCTCATTCAATTTTGATATTAGTCGCCAGAGCCCTGGGAGTGACAGAACCTCCCACACTGTCATCCTGTTTCTCATAGCCATCATCCAAGGAAGTAACTCCAGCAGAGGAAGGAGCTGCTCATCCCCTTCATATGCCATGTACAGGACAGACAAACCAGCCTACCTGGAGCAGCAAGCAGGGCATCCTGATGGAAAGACAGGAGGTAGCAAGTGCCAGGCAAGTCAAACCACCCCCACCACCTCAGCCACCATCTCCCTTCAGACCCTGACAGGTGCAACCTAGGACCTTTGGGAATGGCAAGGCTTCCAGCCCAGGGAAATGCAGCCTGGGGCCTGACTGTTCCTGCAGGACTATAGCCATAGCTACTGAGGACCCAGAAAAGAAAGTTCTGGTCACCAGAGTCCTTGGCCCTGCCCAATGGCTCAGCACCAGAAAAGAATTTTATCAGTGGGAATGACATGAAAGAAGAGGCCCCCTAAAGACCATAGGTCCCTTCTGTCAGACTTCCCTAGGGGTTCGTGGTCTTTCCCGTTAGAATGTGAGCTCCTTGAGGGCAGGGTGAGTCTGACTGTCCTGTTTGTATTTGAGAGGCCCAACACAGGGCTTGGCACAAAGCAGGGACCTAATAAACATTCCCTTCCTGCCTTCCTTCTATTGTGGTTGTCATTCTTTCCTTTTACACTGTTGCTGTGCCAGTCCTCATCGTTCTCTTGGCTCTGACAACTTTCCCCCTGCATCAGTCCTCAGAGATCTTCCCATACTTTGCTGTAGCCATCATGTGTACCATTTCTTACAGCTGTTAAATTCTATCCCATCCACCTAATGTACTATGTTTAGTCACTCCCTGATCAAGGACAGATGCTGTGATCCCAGCTCTTTGCAACCACCAACATGCTGCTATTAATATTTTGTTGTATATGGAGCCTTCCTTTTTATCAATAACTTCCTTGGGGTAGGTGCGTAGCAGAGAGTCCTTGGGGTCAAAGGGAAGGATCATCTGAGTCGCAGATTCATGGAATCACAGAACCAGAGAGCAGCCACCTGGTCTAGCCCATAATCCCAAGGAGCTCCCACTGCACAATGTTCCATAAGTAGTCATCTGACTTCTACTGGGACACCTCCAAGGAGAGGGGTCCCACAGTGACCTTGCTTGGGCTGCCCATTCCCCTCTTGCACAGCTTTCATTGGTAGGAAGGTTTCCCTGATAAGAGGCATAAATTGGCCTCTTGGCCACTTTTCCCTTTCCCTCCTGGTTCTGCCCGCTGGGGCCAAAGAGGATGAAGAGAATCCACCCCGCCCATGACAGCCCTTCCTGTACTTGAAGGGAGCTCTCCAGACCACCCCATGCCTCCCTCTTCTCTTTTAGATTACATGTAATCTAAATGATCTGGGTTGTCTTTTGGAATTGCTTCTTTTTCCTTGGGGCACAAGCCAAGTAATGAAGTGTCTAGGACTGGAGGATGGACTGGGGTGGGAAGAGACTGAGGCAGGCAGATCCCCATCTCCTACTGTAATAGTTCAGGTGTGAGGGCCTGTACCAGGGTGGGGCAAGGTCAGAAGAGAGAAGGGGGTGTATTGGAGATGCTGCAGAGGTGAAATTGACAGGTCTTGGCACCATATTGGATCTGGGAGGTGAGAGACAGTGAGGAGTCGAAGATGAATCTTGGGTGGGGATCCTGACAGTCAAGGGTGTTGCCCTCAGCAGGACATTGTAATGACTTTATTTGCATAATTCCAAATTGCTTTTCAAAATGGTTGTACCTCTTCACAGCTTCACCAACAGTGTATTAGTGTGCCTATCATTCCACATCCCTTCTAACATTGACTGTTCCCATCTTTTGTCATCTGCTAATTTGCAGAGTGTCAGATGAAACCTCAGAATTGTTTTGATTTGTATTTCTCTCAGTATGATGATAATGTAAAGGATTCTTTAATACGATTGTTTAATAATTCAGAATTCTCTTGGGAACAGCTTATTTACACCCTTTGGCCCCTTATCTATCAGGGAATGACTCTGTGTGTGTGTGTGTATCAATCAATCAATATTTATTAAGCACCATTTGTTTATATTCTTTGGCCACTTATCTATCGTGGAATGGCTACTGGTGTGTATATACATATATACATGCACTATATACACACACACACACACACACATACACACATATGTGTGTGCATTTATCAGTCAAATATTTATTAAGCAGCTACTATGTGGCAGGCACTGTCCTAAGCTCTGGGGATACAGAGAAAGGCAAAAAAACAGCCCCTGCCCTCAAGGGGTTCACAGTCTGATGGGGAAAACTTCGAACAGTCAAACAAATACATACGAAGCAAAGTGTGTACAGGATAAAGGGGACATAATCAACAGACAGAAGGCACTGGAACGAAGGGGGGGGGTGAGGAAGGCTTCCTATAGAAGGGAGGGTTTAGTTGGGAATTAAAGGAAGCCAGAGAGGTCAGAGGCTGGAGCAGAGGAGGGAGAGTATTCCAGGCCTGGGGCGGGGGATGGAGGGCAGTTAGAATGCCTGGGGACAGAGAAATGGAGAGCCTTGTTGTGGATTAGCCAGAAAGCCTGTGTCACTTGGGGGACTCCGGCATAAGGAGACTGGGAAGGCAGGAGGGAGCAGGTTAAGAGTGGCTTGGATTGCCAGACAGAGCATTTTGTAATTGCTCCTGTGAGTGATAGGGGGCCCCTGGAGTTTGTTGAGTAGGGGCAACATGGTCAGACTTGTGCTGTAGGAAAATCATTTAATGACTGGAGGATGGACTGGGGTGGGAAGAGACTGAGGCAGGGAGATCCCCATCTCCTACTGTAATAGTTCAGGTGTGAGGGCCTGTACCAGGGTGGGGTAGGGTCAGAAGAGAGAAGGGGGTGTATTGGAGATGCTGGAGAGGTGAAATTGACAAGAGATGCAGCAGAGGTGAAATTGACAAGGGATGCTGCAGAGGTGAAATCGACAAGGGATGCTGCAGAGGTGAAATTGACAGGTCTTGGCATCATATTGGATCTGGGAGGTGAGAGACAGTGAGGAGTCTAGGATGAATCTTGGGTGGGGATCCTGACAGTCAAGGGTGTTGCCCTCAGCAGTAATAAGGAAGGTAGAAGGAAAGGGGGGTTAGGGGGAAAGATCATGAGTTCCATTTTGGACATGTTGAGTTTAAGACATTTACTGGACATCCAGTTTAAGATGTCTGAAGGGCAATTAGAGATGAACAATTGGTTTTAGCCCTGTAGTCTAGATCATTTTTGTAAATGTCTTGATGCAATCATTCATAGCATGCTCATCATAACAGAAACACATACAAAGCTAGGGAGAATGGCTAACTTGTTCAGTGACCAAGATTGACAAATTTAGAATGCTGGAGAGGAAATTTGACAGGGATAAATGTAAAGTCCGATGGGTTCAAAAATTCAAATTCACAAGTAAAAGACATGAGAGGGAGGTGTGCCCAGAAAGCATTGTCTGAAAAAAGACCTAAGAGTTTTAATAGCTTCAACACAAGTCAGCAGTGATTGGCAGCCCCAAGGTGGCATGCTCCTGGGCAAGACGGCAAGAGAATAGCCCTCACTGACTTTCTCTGGTAAGAGCGCCCCTGGGCACATTTGAGGATGGTCACTTATAAGCTTGAACCTGTCTGGAGGGCCAGGATGGGGCAGGGCCTCAACACCATGCTACAGTAGGAAGAGTTGAAGAAATGGTGGACATTTATCCAGAGGAAGGGAATGGAGGACAAGAGATATGTCTTTCCGTATATGAAGGGCTACATGGGGAAGGTGGGTTTGCATCCTTTGCTTTGCCTTGATG
This sequence comes from Vombatus ursinus, assembly GCF_900497805.2. NCBI lineage: Eukaryota > Metazoa > Chordata > Mammalia > Diprotodontia > Vombatidae > Vombatus > Vombatus ursinus. Next base: position 348,554 of record NW_020944038.1, read on the forward strand.
ACAGAAAGCCACGTTAGGAGCAATGCCTGCAAAGTGAAGAGAGACAGATTATGCTTAGTATCAGGAAAATCTGCCTCCTGATAAGAACCTTCTCCAAGTGGAGTTGCTTGGCTGGAGAAATGGGACATCTCGGGAGGTAACAGGTTTCTCATTACTTGCTTTCCAGGCTGAGTGGAGTGAGATTGGCATCAGAGATAGAGGCCAAAGCTGAGATGGTGCCCTGGTAAGGAGAACTGCACCCATTATAGAGATGTGGACACTGAGGCTTATAGAGAGGAAGAGATTTAAAGGATTTGGAGCCAAAAAAGCCCTTAGAAATCCTCTAATTTAGATGCCTCATCTCACAGAGGAGGGAACTGAAGCCCAGAGAAAGAAGGTTCATGCTGAGGCCCCACACCTCCTCATTTCTGGCCAGCATCCCTCAGAGCAGGAGATGGGCTGACGATGTAGGAGGCACAAGGAGAAACCCCTCTTCTCAGAGACCACCCAAGAGGCCGGTGTCTGTGGAGACAGCAAGGCTTCTGGGCCTTGTTGGAGGAGGGAGGGGCAGTCCCAGGTGCTCCGGGAGCCCCAAGATAGCGTTTGAATTAGGAGACAAGAAGGAAGGTTGTTTGTGCTGGGCCAGGAGTGATAATTAGGGACCATCTGCTGCCATGTTACTTTTGTTTTCCCCAGCCCCATCCCAATGTTCTCTGAACACATCCTTGGGTGATAAAGGAGGCCTGTAAAACCCTGACCTCTGGCCATCCCCCCCCTGCCACTTAGTCAGGACTTCACAGCACCTGTGAGGTGGTCCTGGGAGCACAGGGATCCCCACTTCAGGGATGAGGGAACTGAAGCTTTAAGAGGGGCCGTGACTCCCCCAAGGTCACCTAGCTGGCTGGTGCTGGAATCAGGCCAGGCCCCAAAGCCCTGTCTCCTGCCTTCAAACCCACCACTCTCTCCATGGAGCCCAATGCCTCTCTCCAGCCCTGGCTTTAGTGTCAGCGAGAGCAGCACGCCCTCCCTGGCCCAATAGTCCAGAACATCGCCAAAGCAGCTCATCTGTGCCAGGCACTGGGCTAGGGCCCCTTCCCAAGCCAACACAATCATTCTGCCTCCCCAGAAAGTCTTTGGTTCACACCTGTGAGAGGCAGGTGGTCCAGGAGAAACTGCTCCGCCAGATGTGGGGGCTGAAGACCTGCAGCCCTCTCTTTCCTCAGTTTCCCCCCTGGAAAAAAAAGATGCAGCCCTGCTTTGGCCAGCGCCCTTCCAGGGTTACTGGGGGACGGCCCTTTGGAAACCAGTAAATTCCTGCAGACGTGAGCTGGGCTTTCCGCTTCGGTGCTCTGTTATCGCTGACCACACTGACCCTTCCCAGATCTCATCTGCCTGCTGAGCAAACGGGATCAGGGTGTTTGCTCTCCCCAGGCTTCCATTATTCAAGCAAAATGCCAAGATTAGGGGAAGGGCCTGGGGGGGGGGGCTTGGCTGGGCCCCTCCCAGCTCTCCCAAGGGAACAACAAGGCCAAGAGTGGGACTTTATTTTCTCAGCTCCCCCACATCCTCCACACTCGCACCCAGCAGGGCAAAGTGCAAACACTGGCCTCTGCTTGGCTGCCAGATGCCCTGGGGCCTGCCTCCACCAGGCTTCCTCGCAGCTTACTGCACGATGCCCTTCTCTTTGTGGTCCATTTCTCAGCCCTCCTCTTGTGCACTGGATGGATGCTCCTGCCTATTTAGCAACCTGGGCTGCTCTCTGCACACACAGGGAGAGTATGAAGGCCTGTCATGGTGGGGAGGGATTAGCTTTTCTCTGCTGGGGTGCAGGGGGAGTAGGGAGGGCAGAGGCAAAGAGACAAAGCAAGGCTTGACAAGCCCCGGAACGCCCCTCCAGCTGCTGGCTGTCCCAGAGTGGCCGGTGGTGCTGGAAGACCCCTCTCTATGGAGGCCTTGGTGCAAACACAAGCTCTGTAGGTACCTCCAAGGGCCTTGATTCTCATAACCAAAGGCTTCTATCCTTCCAGTGAATGCTTGACCAGCCTCCATGCCCAGTCCTAGGGGCTCAATTCAAGATTTGACTGTTGGTAGAAAACACTTTGAAGACACCAGCTGATTGTGTAGGGCAAAGAGCTGTGTTCAGAACCTGGCTCCACCCACGATTAGTTACATGGCCTTGTACAAGTCACTTCTGTCTGGGCTTCAGTTTCCTGTAAAATGAGGGATATAAACTCGATGTTTCTGAGTCCTTCCAGACCTACAAATTCTAGGTCAGTCTGCTTTCACAATCCCTGGCTTTCCCACCTTGTGTCAAAACTGGCTTTAGAGACAATGGGAATTTTGTGATTGTTAACTTTGGAACGTCACACCTACACTGGCTTACCAGTGTTGACCTCCCTTACTTGGTACCAACAACTCACTTAAAGCCTGGCTTTGAAATAAGACACTGTTATCTAAGAGAGGGAGAGAGAGAGAGAGAAAACAAACCTCGCCTTCTCTAGCTGAATTAGCTCTTTTCTTCTTTTCCAATGCAAGGAAGGTCCAAACTGCAGAATCAGGCTTGTTTATCTGCTGATAACCTCCCCTGCTATCAGACTGTCGGTAAAGAGAACAGCGCAGTTATTAAGTAACAGGAGAAAAAAATCTCTTCAATGGAAAATTTTCATGTTCTTAGAAAACAGAGTTATTCTACGGTAGAGCACCCAAATAATTGCTTTCAGATCTAAGAACAGATCATTTCTTTTTGTTTTTCAACTAATTTTCCCCAATTTTAAAACAGTTTTATTTAAAGTTTTGAGTTCCAAATTCCATCCTTCTGTCCCTCCCCTCCCCCTTCCCTGAGAGGGTAAGCAGTCAGATATAGCTTATACATGTGCAATTATGTAAAACATTTCCATATTGGTCATTTTGTACAAGAAGACTCTAATAAAAGAAAAAAAATTAAAGAAAAAAAGTCAAAACTAGCCTGTGTCAGTCTGTATTCCCTCAATATCAGTTCTTTCTCTGCAGGCAGATAGCATGCTTCATCTTTGGCCTTTGGGACTGTCCTAGATCATTGTGTTGCTGAGAAGAGCTGAGTCATTCCCAGTTCTTCATCGAACAATATTGCTGTTACAGTGGACGACGTTCTGGTTCCGTTTACCTCACTCTGCATCAGTTCGTGGAAGTCTTTCCAGGTTTTTCTGAAATTATCCTGCTTGTCTTTTCTTACAGCACATTAATATTCAATTACATTCATATACCACAGCTTGTTTGACCATTCCCCAATGGATGGATGTCCTCTCCATTTCCAATTCTCAGTCATCACAAAAAGAGCTACTAGAAATATTTCTATACAAATAGGCCCATTTCTCTTTTTTGATGATCTCTTTGGGATATAAACCTAGCAGCAGTATTGATGGACCAAAGGGTATGCATAGTTTTATAGCCCTTTGGGCAGAGTTCCAAATTGCTCTCCAGAATGGTTGGATCAGAAGAATGGATCATTTCAATACAACCAGTTTCAGAACCACTTGGGTCCAAACATTCTATCCCCAAATTAGACCTGGTGTATTCTTCACTCCAGCCAGTCTCTCGGTATGTTCTCAAAAGGAAGGCCGTGGTTGGGCCTGGAGGGGAATGGTCTGGAGACTCAACATAGCCCCTCTGTCCCTGCCTCCAGGCTTCTGCTGAAGGCCAGTACTGCAGCTGAGTCACTGCCTGCAGAGCAGGGAAGGCTCATTCCTTCTGCACAATAGCTCTGACCTCGCAGCTTTGGACAGCTGCCCAAACCTGGGTCCAGTGCCAGAGCCTGGGAGGATATAGACCTGCTGTCTTTCCTTCTCAGCAGAGAGGATCGCTCTTGACTTCCAACGCTTGGTCCTAGCACTCCGTCCAGCAAAGCTGCTGCAGGATTTTGGAGCTGGCGGGGCCTGGAAGGAGACCCCGTGGTCTGACTCCATTATCTTACAGAGAAGGAAATGAAGGCTGGAGACGAGCAATGACTTATCCAAGGTCACACAACTCAAAAGCGGTGGGGCCTGCATCCAAAGCCTGGCTCTTCCCATGGGTCCTCACCTGGAGAAGCCTGTCCATGCTTTGTAGCAGAAGCCTGGGAGACATGGATGAGAAAGTGTCATCTGCACACGTTAGGGGTGGGGATCGCAAGCCACAGGATCAGCATCCTGGGCTTTCTGATGAGGGAGAAGGAGAGGAAACGTCTTCTGTCCACCTACGCCGAGCCAGCACCTTTCTCTGCAGCTTCTAGTCTGATGAGGCTTCCCTGGAGTGAGTCAGGAGGGTGGGGCATGGAGCTCTGAGGAGAATCAATGTAGTGTGGTGCTGGCATGGTGCTGAGGAGGGCTGGTGGTGTTCCCTGCACTGTTGGGAGGATGGAGGATGGAAGATGGTGGATGGCGGATGGTGGATAGGAGAAGAGGGAGGGGCAGTGGAAGATGGAGAATGACCAGTGGTATTCCCAGCACCACTGGGAGGATGGAGGGTGGAGGACAGGGGATGGAGGATGGGAGAGGAATGGAGGATGGAGAAGGGCTGGTGGTGTTCTCAACACTGTCCAGAGGATAGAGAGGCACAGGGCTCATCCTTTCCTGCTAGAACTCCTTTTAGTCTGGAGATGGCTGCTCTCCTCACCAGGAGAACAATTTGGGAGCACATCAGGGATGTGAAGGCCAATTAGTGAATGAGGGACCAGTGCACGCACTTTAGAGACACAGGGGCCATGGTCACATGACCTCTGAGAGTTCGAAGTATACCCGCCTGGATAAAAATCACAGATCACTCAAAAGGAATCATCCAGAAGTGAAGAGAAGATGTCTGTCCACCATTCTCCTCCTGGACGAATCCTGCCCCCCTTTCAGGGATGGGTCCACTGAGGAAACAGAGGGGTGCCTTGGAGGGGGCAGCAGGGCCGGATTAGAACTCGAGCACCTGGAGGTGAAGCCCATCTACTTATGATGGAACCTCAGCATGCCCCCTCCCCTTTTGGGCCTCAGTATCCTCCTCTGTGAAACAAGAGGGTTGGACTAGAGAATCTCAAAGGTAGCAGGTGATCTCATGGCTAGGTGGTGCAGTGGGTAGAGTGCTAGGCTTGGAGTCAGGAAGATCTATGTTCAAATCCAGCCTCAGACACATACAAGCTGTGTGACCCTAGGCAAGGCACTTGGCTTCTGTCTACTTCACTTTGCTCATCTGTAAAATGGAGATAATAGTAGCACCTACCTGCCAGGGTTGTAAAGCACTTAGCACAGTGCCTGGCACATAGTAGGTGCTTAATACACACTTTCCTCTTCCCCCTCAAAGATCTCTCCTAGCCCTGAATCTTGTGTCCTCAAGGCCTTTGGAGGCAGGATGTTGCTTTGCAAAGCTGGGTGGGGAGGAAGATGACTGAGAAAAAGGAGCTCTGATAATCACAAGTATCTGTACAGCCTTTTAAGGTTAGCAAAGTGCTATTTCCTTATATCCTCACAACCACCATGAGAGGCAGGTGCTGACATGCAGTCATGACCATTGCTGACATTTATGGAACATGAATGTAAGAATGACAAGCATTTTGAATTTCCCCCTTGTACTTACGGGGAAAATGAGGTGCAGAGATTTTCCTGTTGTGACCACTCTTCTCATTATATGACATCATCAAGGCCCTGCATTCTGCAGGACCTTCCTCTAGACCCTGAGGAAACAGAGCTCCCATCCCAAACCATCCCCTGGTGGGGTTTCCCCAAGGTTCTCACCTGACAGGAAGAACCGAGATGCGCCTTGCCTGAGCCAATATGAGGGAAGGGAGATTTACTAGGGTTGGCTCTCTTCCTGCCTTTGAATTCCTCTTCTAAGCCATAGTCACCACCCTTTGCATGATGGAACTTGGAGCCCAAATGGTTTTGGAGATGGAGAAACAGCTGGAATACCTCTCCCTCCGAGATCTAGACCAGCCTCAGACCCTTCCCTGGCCACTCCTCCCTTGGTACATCTGATGCCTGGCACACTCGGCCTCATGATCCTGCCCACCGCATCATGCCCTTGTTTGACTTTGTGATGTGACCATCTGGTCTTCCAGCTAGACGGCAAGCTGTTAGGGGTAAAGACCATGAGATACATTTCCTACCATCTCCCATAAAGTCCAGCTTAAACATACTCATAGATACAGACACATATGCATATATAGTTGTCACATGTTTAGATGATTTTTAAAAGGAAACCAACTATAATATATACACACACATGCATAAACACACACATGTAGCCATACATACATATATTGGTATATACAGAGATACACATGCATGTACAGACACATACAGACATAAATGTGTGTTCATGTATAATATCAAAGATTCATCTATAACTGGATGACTATTATGCCTCCCCTCCTCTTCTTCTAGTACTACGCTTAGGTACAAATGATTCTGTCGGAGGAATCCAGAAGGAAATGTATACCAGGCTAGCACAAGAAACCAGTGACCCCCTGGGCATGAGTCTGGCATTCCTCAGCTCCATACTGCCCATTCAGGGTTTTTGAGAAGAAAGGCAGACTGGGAAAGCAAACAGTTGCTTAAGACAATGGTGTTTGAGAATGGGATTGGATTTCTGGACCACAGTTTGAGATAAGGGAATTGTGAGCGCTTGGCCAGATGCAGGGCTAGTAAAAATCTGTTTGCCTTTAGTTTTGTAAAGCTAAAGTCATCTTTAAGTTACACAGGAAGGGCAAGGGAGAAAGCATGTGTGGATACCTGCAAACCAGACACAGGAAGAGTAGCTCGGACCAAGGACAGATGGTGGTGGACACGGAGTTCAAGGAGAGTCAGTGGTAAATCCCATGGTCTCTGCGCTTATGCACAAGGAATATTTGACCAGCAGGATTAGCTAGTGACCCTCTTTCCAAGAGGAACCTTTGCCCTTGTGGGTGCACAGGTGTTTGTACCCCTCACACTTCACACTTGGCTTGGGGCCGACTCTCACATTTAATACATTGTTTTTCATTCACTCCCTAAGCCTTGGTGGGAAGAGGATCATGACAAGAAAATGGCCCCGGGAAGGATGGACCTTGTTCCAAGGGAGAAGGACAGGGAGGAGGAAGGGTGGGGCATCAACTTACGTGAAGAAGGTATAACCGTGAGTGGAAATCCAGGAAGCTGAAGTGGGGAGAAGGAGAAACCCATCTGGGAGAACTCAACGTTTCCAGAATGGAAACCCATCTTCCGTGCTAAAGCCACCCCTCCTTCAGACTGCCTTCTTCTGTCGAGACCCCACCAGTCAATCAGTCAGTCAACATACATTAAGTGTCTACCATGTGCCAGGCACTGTGCCTCCTTGCTCTGCCCCGAATCAGCCTCATTTGGTCCTCATCCCAAAGTCCTCTCCGGTTCTGTGGAAGCTATTTCCAGCCGCCCTAGAACCCCTGGGCCATAACTTTTTCTGCTCCTCCTGCTGTGAGTTGGGCCCCCTAGGCCTCACCTGGCACCACCTGCCACAAGGGTGGACATCAAGGGAGTGCCCTAACCAGTCAGATCAACCCCCTCCATCAGTGGACTTCTTTCTAACCATTCCTCAATGGGTGCCTATTCCCAACCTATCATCCCCTGCCCTTCCCGGCTGTCACTGTGTCCCTCATTCCTCATGGCCTATTGCCCAGTTGCCGACAACTCAGCCCCCCACCCCATGTCTCCCTCCAGATATACCCACCCCCTCTATGATGCTCTCCAGAAAGCCAGCTAGCTTCTTAGCTAAGAGACCGCATTTTCTGTCCTGGTCCGTCCATCTTCTTGTGCAACTGAAACCTGGCTGATGACAGAGCCCCCCCCCGCCCCCCAGCTCCCCTTTCTAGAACTGGTTGTACTTTCACTCATTTCCCCCTCTCCTGACTCACAGAGAAGATGCCCTGGACAAGAAGGGGGCTGTGTTAGTTTGGACAAGTCACCCAGCTCTCCTGGACCCTTTCCCTAACCCTACCTGAAAAGGTCATGTGGAGAAAGCTTTGAAGTTACAATAAAGAGTCCCAGATTTGAAGCCAGAAAGACTAGAATTTTATGCCTACCTCAGATGCTCATTAGCTCTGTGACTTTGGGCAGGTCATTTAATCTAGCTCTGTGACTCTGGGAAGGTCACTTAACTGTGTAGCCTCAGTTTCCCTAGATGTAAAATGGGGATAACAACTATTTCTTTTTATTCTATGAGTTTACCTAGATTTTATTTTTTTCACTTATGACTTTTTTTATTAAATATTTTGTTTCCTCCAAATTACATGTAAAACAAATTTTAACATCCTTTTTTTTTCACAGTTTTGAGGTCCAAATGCTACCCCTCCCTCTTTCTCTCCCTGAAATGTAAGCAATCTGATACAGATTATACATGTATGTAATAGCAACTGTTGCAAAGAATGGTTGTGAAGATCAACTAATACATGTTTTTATATTAGCTGCAAACTGGGAATGTTAGTTGTTATTGTTGCTATCTGAAAGAAAGTACTTTTTAAATTAGAGCGCTAAAGTTTTATTATTAACACCTGTGTCAAAAGGCTTTTTTAAAAGCTTAGTTGCTTTTGTGGAGAAATGGGGACACTAATTCCCTGATTCACTGTTGGTGGAACTGTGAAATGATCCAACCATTTTGGAGAGCAATCTGGTATTTTGCCAAAAGAATTACTAACTGACTGTACCCTTTGACCCAGCAATACCACTACTTGGTCTGTTTCCAGAGATGGTTAGGGAAAAAGGAAAAGAACCTAGAAGTTCTAAAGTATTTATAGCAAATCTCTTTGTGGTGGCAAAGAATTGGAAATTGAGGGGATGCCCATCCATTGGGGAATGGCTGCACGAGTTGTGGTATATGATTGTGATGGAATACTACTGTGCCATAAGAAATGAGGAGCTCAATGATCTTAGAAAAACATGGAAAGCCTCACATGAAATGGCGAAGAGTGAACTGAGAAGAAGCAAGAGAACGTTGTATGAAGTAATAGCAATATTGTTTTAGGAACCATTTGGGGCAAATAAGTCATTTTGACGATTATAAATACCCAAATTAGCTTCAAAGGGCATATGACGGAACATGCCATCTGCACCCAGAGAAGAATTGACAAATAGATGTATATATGGAATGATTTTACATAAATACTTATATTTGTATCTAATAGCAGCCATCTCTGGGGGGGTGGAAGAAAAAAAGGAAAAATGTTACATGATAACTTTATTATATATTTACAAGGAAGAGCAAGATGCACTCAGGTACAATCATTTTTTCTATTCTTTGTTTTCTTTTTTTTCATTTTTTTCTATTCTGCTGTTATAGAAATGCTTGGTTTATTTCTTAAGTTCAGAATAAAAGAAACAAAAATGTTTAACAAGCTTAGTTGTAAATGTAAATTTAATCGGTTTGGTTATTGTCTAAAGTTAAGTTCATAAGAAAATCTAAAACATAATAAATAACCAAACCTTAACAACCCACAACTCTTTCTGAAAGTTCTCTGCCCACACAGGTGCACAAGGGTCTGGCTCAGGTGTGTCCCTTTGGCAAGGACAGACTGGCTCAATATTCAGCCAAAGCCACCACACTCTACCCTTAACTTTTTTTCATTTCTTTTCATTTATTTCAATTAAAAAATATTGTCTCTCCTTATCCTACAGCCTACCGTGAAAATAACTTGTAACCAATTTGCAATGTCTTGCAAAACAAATTCCTCCATTGGCCACGTCTAAAACCAGTATGCCCCATTCTGCGCCTCTCTGTCAGGAGATGGGCGGCGCGTCTCATCGTCAGTTCTCCGGAGCAGTGGCTGGTGATTGCATTGATCAGACTTCTTAAGTCTTTCAAAACCGTTTGTCTCATAGTGTCACTGTATATACCGTTCTCCTGGTTCTACTGACTTTGCTTCGATTGATACAAATAGATACAAATCCTCCCAGGTTTCTCTGAAGCCTTCGCTTTAGTGGCTTCTTCCAGCACAACACTCTTATTTGTCCAGACTTCCCTTTGCATGCTCCCCCCTTGTCCCACTTCAAGAGCCATGCTCAGAATTCCAGAATCTCGCTGTGGACAAGTTGCCATCCCAGGCCTACTTGAAGACTTCTACTGATGAGGAGCTCAGCACCTTACAAAACAGCCCACCCCTCTTTTTGCCATCTCCAATTATTGGGAAAATAAGGGAGAGTTCAGGGTCTGCAGTGACTCCCATTGCATAAGTCTCAAGCTCAGAGTCCGCTGCACTGGGCCTTCCACACTTTGACCTCGACTCCTGCCCACAGTCAGGCCCCTATCCAGGGCTCAGCTTTGAAGTGATAAAGGGGCAGGGGAGGCTATTTCTAAGGCCGAGCAATTTGATGTTCATTCCTAAATTCTGCCAGCTCTCTGCATGTGTAATGTGCCATTCAGGGAAAGAGTTCAGAAGCCTCAGATTCACAGAGTGAATTATCTTCTGGGCCTTAGCTTTAGTGCTGACATCACAGCTAAGCTTATGATTTCTTGAAGGTCGTGATAATGGTTTTCTGACACTGTGGGAGAAGATGCCAGGGTGGGGTCAGGCTAACAGTCATGTCCTGTTCATGACCATATAAGGTCACTAGATCCAAGGCTTCATAAAATCACGAGAATGAGAGGATCCTTCCGTACCACGTGGTGCAACCCCTCCCACAGAGGTCCTTAGAAAACACCAGCCTGGATGTGAGGCCCTGTGGGGAGCAGTGCCCCCTCACTAGCCAGCCCCTGTGGATGTGTTTACTTGGACTGGCCCGATGCTCTGGTAAGGGACCCTCAGCGGTGGGCAGGAGACATAGACTATAGTGTATCCAACACTTACCAGTTGTGTGATTCTGGGCAATTTCCTGAGCCTCAGTTTCCTCATCTGTAAAATGGTTTTAATACATACACTACTCACCTCAAGGGCAGATAGGTAGTGCAGTGGATAGAGCACCTGAAATTAGGGAGACCTGAATTCAAATCCAGCCTCAGACTACACTTCCTAGCTGTGTGACCCTGGGCGAGTCACTTAGCCCTGTTTGCCTCAGTTTCTTCATCTGCAAGATGAGTTGGAGAAAGAAATGGCAAACTGCTCCAGGATCTCTGCCAAGAAAACCCCAAACGGGGTCCCGGAGAGTTGGACATGATTGAAACTGCCTCCCAAGACTGTTGGAATGAAAGTGCTTTGGAATCTCTAACCAAGTCCAGCAGTCAGAATGATTCACTAGCCAGTTGCCTGAATGTGTTACAGTTGGCCATGTGCCAAGCACTGGGTCATGTGCTGGGGATCCAAGAAGAAAGCCCGTGCTCTCTGGCCTCTGGGGATCCCATCCTGACTCCTCATCTAGGAGGCAGCGGCCCCACCATCTCCCGGGCTGCAGCAGGAAAGCAGGCACTAAGCCATCTTGGTTAGAGTCATTCCATTGATAAAACTGTATCAGCTTCCAAGGTTGATTCAGTGTTGGTACGAGGCCTCTGGGGATAAAAACTTCCTTTTCTGGGTCTTAAGAAGCCCCTATTGTTGGAAAGATGGGAGCTGCAGGGAAATACATTCTACATCTAGCCAAGAAAAGTAGAAATAAATGCCATGCCCTTTGGTCTCCCAGAGAACAGGCCTTAAGGTGGCGTTCATGAAGGTCCCAGAATTCGGGGATGGACAGAATGTCAAAGGCCAGGTAGCCCAGCCCACACCCACCAAAGGGTTCCTCTAGAATGGCCTCAAGCCTTCCATCGAGGGACTCTCAGCCCTGCCTGGCTGCCCACTCCACTGTGGGGCAGCTCTCATCCCCACCTATGCCTCATGGCCTCTTAGGCCCGCAACTCCCTACTCTGCCCTCTGGGGTCACACAAATAAATCTAATCTTTCCCATGACACATGTGGCCCAATTATACAGAGGACAGAGTGCCTTCCTTCTCTTCTCTGGGCTGGGCCGTCTATCCTCCTTCCATCAGTCCCCCAGATGGAGCACAGCACTCCGAGGATGGCCAGGCCCATGGTGACGGCCCCTGATGGGCCTCCCAAGAGGAGACCAGGGCAGTGGTGGGTCCCAGGGCCCCTTCACTCAGGAGGCAGAGCTGTCCATCTCAGGGTTACCCAAACTGTCCTTCATGACCATCACAGGGGAGATGGTTAACGTTTAATCTGCTCTAGATAAGACATGGTCAACACAATTGTTCACTCTGGAGAAAAGGTCAGTGAGACTGTGTCCAGCCTAATTCATCTTTACCTGCATTGTTGAACACAGGTGTAGATGTTGTTTAAGGAGGGCAGTATCTACTGGCCAAATCACTCCATCATTAAGATCATTAAGATCACCCATCATTAAGGTTTAGAACCAAGGGCAAAGCCTCACCCAGGGATGGAGGCCTAGCGGAGAGAGTGCTGGAGTTAGAACCAGGAATGCCCAAGTTTGAATCCCCTCTCTGACCCTTTAATCTGGACTAGAGGCAGCTGGGTAGTGCAATGGAGAAAGTGCCTGGCCTAGAGTCAGAAGGACCTGAGTTCAAATCCCACCTCAGGCTCTTATCAGCTGTGTGACTCTGGGCAAGCTACTTTACCCCTGCCTGCTTCAGTGTCCTCATCTATAAAATGGGGATTGCTATAATAACTCCCTCCCAGGATTATTGTGAGGACAAAGTGAGGTGATGTTTGTAAGGGTTATTTTATATGAGCTAGTTATCACTCTCTATGTGCCCTTTGTAAAGTCACTGAACCTTGATGTCCTCATCTGTAAGATGGGGGTCCTGGGAGTTTGGCAAGCATGCTGGGGGCAGGGGGCAGGAATTTCTCTTGTGCTCAAACAGAGATTCTCCATGATGGCCCATGACAGGCTCAACCAATGTCTGCATGTCCGCTCTCTTTCGCCCCATCATCTGTGCCCAGCTGGGCTTTTACACGTAGCAGATGCCTGCCCTCAGAACTGTCCAGACAGGCCCTGCCAGGGGCCAGGGCTGAGACCCCCAAGTCCAGTGCCGGTCCTGCTGTGGTCTACTTGGCTCAGACCCCACCAGGAGGCACCATAGGTGAGGAAGGACACTGGTCATATGGAGAATGTCCAGAGGAGGGAGACCAGGGTGGGAACTGAGGCTGGATCTGACAGGGCTGTCCTGAGAGGGAGAGATGGATGGTCCAGCCTTTGTCCCCCAGGCCACAGCCCCAGGCTGTTCAAGCCCTCCCTGCTTCTGCCTAGAGCCAGCCAGACCCATCTCCTCCCTCCAATCCATTGCCATGCAGCTGCCAAGCCAATCTCCTCTAAGAGCAGGACTGGGGGACATGTCCCTGCTCAAAGTCACCAGTGGCTCCCAAATGCAAACTCAGCTGTGGCGTTTTAGAGAGCTCTCACCAACCCATAGCTTCACTGTCTGGCCACCTTGGCCTCTTTGCTGCTCCCGAAGAGCTCCTCATCTGCCTTGGGGCAGAGCTCAGGGGTCACCCTTCAGCAAGGCCCTCCAGGAACCCCCGCCAGTTTTCCTTGTACCCTGCATGTGTGTGCCTGTAGCCCCCTCTCCCCAACAGAAGGTAAGCTTCTTGAGGACAGGAACTGCTTCCTGTTTGCAGCCATGTCCCAAACACCAAACATGGGGCCTCCCACGCACGTAGTGCCTGTTACTGTTGACTGGATTGAACAAGAGGGCAAAGTCATTGGATTTAGAGCCAGAGGGACAAAGCAATCGTGGGGGCCTGGCCCTCGATGGGACAGATGAGGAAAGTGAGGCCAAGCTCGGGGAAGGGATCCGTTCAAGGTCACAGAGCAAACAAGCAAGAGTCAGGTTTGAGCTGGATCACTTGCCATCGGGGGGGTGGGGTACCGTGAATGTCATATCTGAGCCCGATGGTCTCAGTGGCCTTCTGGCCTCGTCTGGAAATACCATAGCCTCCTCAGTGAGGGGGCTGCAGATCTCCAAGGAGACAGGGTCTCTGCCTCCCGAGGCCGGACATGCACTGACAAGTGTCCCTCATTGGAAGGAATTTATTCCATCCACAGTGTCTTACTTGCTGCTGTTTCTTCTGGTTTTGTCCTGGTCAATGTGGCATCAAAGCACATGGGCTCAAATCCTGCACTTGCTCCCCAGGTGATCCTGGCCAAGCTGCTCCCCCGGCTTGACCAGATGACTTCGGGACGTGCTCCTGGCACCAGATCCCTGATCTTGGGAGCCTAATCCCTCTTCAGGGGATTCCTCTTCCAATGTTACAGATAATTCTCACACTCCCTTCTTAGCCTTCTTTCCCCAGGCTAACTCACCCTCCCTCAAACCCAGTCCCTCCCAGGAGCTCTCCTCTGAGGGGGTCTTGAGGCCCCTCCCCATCCTGGATGCCTTCCCTCACACTCTCCAGGTTGTCTCTGCCCTTCCCAAACTTCCCATACAGCCTAGAGACCCCTCCTGGTGGGCTCTGGCCGGGGCAAAACCGAGCAAGGCCGAGCATCGCCTCTTCATTCCTGGACCTTATGACTCTTTCAATCAGCTCGAGGGTTCTGGGTGACCCCCGAGATCACCACGTGGACTCCTTGTCCACCCAAACCCCACAGCCTTTTGTTTGCAGAGGCTGCTGTGGAGCTGCGTCTTTCCCACCTTGTACTTGTGAAGGCGGCTTTTCAAACCTGCGTATAATATTTCTCATCTATCCCTATTACTTTCATCTTTATTTTGATCCAATGCGTGAACCTGCCAAGATCTTTTTAAAGTAGAACCATCATCCAGGGCTTGAGCTCCCCTCCAGTCTTCCATCCCTTGCAAATGTATGGAGCACACCCTGGTCATTACAAGGACAGCACCTGTGGGTGGGTGGGGAGACTTTCCCCAGGAGCCCTAAATACAAGGAGATACCAAACCAGGACAGCTACTCTCCGGGGCCTGTGATCCAGCCTGTACCAAATCACCTTGTTATACTGTGAACTAGCCCACGTCTTTTATGCGGAAATAGCATTTGTTCCATCATGTCTGACTTTCCATGACCCCATTTGGGGTCTTCTTGACAAAAATACTGGAGCGGTTTGTCATTTCCTTCTCCAGTTTGTTTTACAGAGCAGGAAACTGAGGCCAACAGGGTTAAGTGACCTGCCTAGGGTCACACAGCTGGTAAGGATCTGAGGCCAGATTTGAAATCAGGTCTTCCTGATGCCAGGCTCAGGGCTCTATACACTATGCCACTGAGCTTCCCCTCAACACTTATGGTAATAAATTCCTCAAAGTTTCAGCCCCTCTCAGAACCAATAACACTTTATACAGTGACTTCACCAACTTTGTAAAGCTTGATTTCAGAAAAACCTGGAAGGACTTACATGAACTGATGCAAAGCAAAATGAGCAGAATCAGAATAACATTGTACACAGTAACAGCAACATTTTGCCTTGAAGAACTGTGAATGATTTAGCTCTTTTTTTTGTGAGGTAAGTGGGTTAAGTAACTTGCCCCGAGTCACACAGCTAGTGAGTGTTATGTGTCTGAGACTAGATTTGAACTCAGGTCCTCCTGACTCCAGGGCTACTCTATCCACATGCTACCCACCTGCCCTGATTTAGCTCTTCTCAGCAATACAATGATCCAAGACAATCTCAAAGGACTCATGATGAAGCATGCTATTGACTTCTAGAGAAAGAA
>NW_020944038.1:364088-367993 GCF_900497805.2 Vombatus ursinus
TCCTTCCTTCCTTCCTTCCTCCCTCCCTCCCTCCCTCCCTCCCTTCCTTCTTCCCTTCTTTTCTTTGGTTTTCTTATATAAAATGACTAACATGGAAATGTTTTACATGATTGCATATGTGTAAACTATACTGGATGATTACCATCTCAGGGAGGGGGGAGGGATAGAATTTAGGGTTCAAAACTTTTGAAAAATGTTTAAAATTGTTTTAACATGTAATTGGGGGAAATATGTAAAAATAAAAATATTATATGTAGTATCATGTGAAAATATAAATAAAAGGTTGAGAACCATGCTTGATGAAATGATCAACTCTGACTCTTCTTGAAGGTCTGTGGTATATCCAAGGCTTCTACCCTCTAGGCAGAGAGCTAAGAGGTCTAGAGCATAGAATGAGACACATGTCAGATAGTACCAATGTGTGGGTTGGCTTTGTTTGACTCAACTTATTCTGTCACTTGGGAAGGCTTGGGGTGGGCTCAGTTGTACTAGGCTGGCTTTCAGCCTGGGCTGTCCCAGCATGCCTCTGGTCATAATGCTGATGGCATGACCCACCCTGTGCTTATCTTCGAAGGTCATGCTCCTCCCCATGATGTCCGCCATCTTGATTCAGCTGGCTGTGACCCGATGGACCACCTCATAAAGATCTTGACAGGGAGAGGCTATAGCTTCACTCCCACAGCTGAAAGGAAATTGTGTGTAATATTAAGGAGTGACTGTTTTCTGTCGCTCTCTGCCCTGAGTGGGGATTGGCCACTATTACTGTTCTCTGAAAAAGAGCTGTAAGCTCCTGATGGTTAGGTCATCCCCATCGGCAGTAAGAGGTTTGGGTCCAGAAGGCCGCTGAACTCTCTTTCTTAGGTATGGGATTTGTGGCGCCCAGGAAACTATCTTTGGCTCAGTCATGAAATAGGATGCTGATGTTTGTAAAGATCTGTATGCCCATGCTGGCCTGGCTGGGAGGAAGTACTCCCATGTACGTGCCCAGGCGTTCCAGGTGGGAGGCAGGGGGAGTGCCATGATAACCAATAATAGCACCTGCTTCTCACAGTTGTGACAATCAGTATTTGTAAAGTACTTTGGCACCGAGCTTGGCGCACAGTAGGTGCTATGTGAATATTTCCCTTCTACCTGAAGAAATGATGAAGGGAACAGTTTCAGAGATACTTGGGAAAATGTATGAATGGAGGCAGGGCAAGTGAAGAGGACTAGAACATTTTGTACAACGATGCCAGAAAGACAAACAGTCGTTTGAGTCTTGGGAACTCTGATCAATCCAACGAAGAACAACAGTTCCAAAGGGTGAGTGATGAGTGACGAAACATGGGGTGTGCTGGCCTCAGGGCACAGCAGCAAGCAGGAGCCCACGCTGCTTAGTGGCAGGTTCGCCTAGGGAATGTATGGGCTTTCTTCTTCAGCTCTGGCTGTCATAGCTAATAATAATAGTGCATGCTAAAGGCTTGCAGAGGGCTTTACAAGTGTTATGTCATTTGAGCCTCCCAATAATCCTGGGAGGTAGGTATTATTATCACCCCCATTTTACAGATGAGGAAACTGAGGCCAACAGAGGCTAAGTAATTTGTCTAAGGGCACAAGGCTAGGAAACATCTGAGTCAGCATTTGAACTCGAGGTCCAGCACTATCTACCACACCATCTAACAGCCTAATGTGGACGTTGTTTTGCTTGACTCCACACGTTTGAACGAGGGTTTTGTTTTTTAATTTTATTTTTATTTTATTCTCAATTGAAGGGCCAAGGTGGGAAAGAGAGGGAGGAGATTTTTGCTGATTGAAAAAAATATCTAAAAAAAAGCCAGGTGGCCAGGGACCATCTCTGCACCCCTGTTCCCTCTGACAAGTTTGGCAGCAGCTTTCAGTGGGATCCCCTGGATGCCCGACCCTGTAAGAGTAGACTCACATAATCAGGAGGGTCTGATCATAGAAAATGAGACACATAACAAGATTGGAAAAAGTCAAACATTGTCCCAATTATCCAGAAAGAGAAGAGAAGAGACCTCAGTGACTCAAGCAGCCCAGCCCAGTTCTTAATATAGACTTAGTATGTGTGTGTATGTATTATACATATATACATACATGCATATATATGTATATATATATATATATACAGACACACACATATCTATGCCAACCAAATAATGATTAAGAAATAATGAGATGATAAATGTTCAAAAGATAGAAAGTTTTACAGGGGGGAAATCCAAACTATCAATAATCACGTGAAAAAAAAGTCTAAGTCATTAATAATCATAAAAATACAAGTGAAAACAACCTTGTTCTTGCTGACTCACACTTATTAGACCGGCAAAGTTGACAAAAATGGGGAATGACAAATGCTGGAGGGGCTGAGGGAAGACAGGCACGTTAATGCCCTGGTGGTGGAGCTGTGGACTGGTCCAACCTTGCCGGAAAGCAATGTGGAACTATGCCCCAAAAGCTTGACCCAGCAATATAGAATCAAGGTCTATTCCCCAAAGAGATTAAAAGGAGAGGAAAAGGACCCATGTAAACAAAAATATATAGCTGCTCTTTCTGTGGTGGCAAAGAATCGGAAATTGAGGGGATACCCATCAACTGGGAAATGGCTGAACAAATTGTGGTATATAATTGTGATGGAACACTATTGTGCTGTAAGAAATGGCGAAGGGGGTGGTTTCAGAAAAACCTGGGAAGACTTGCATGAACTGATGCAAAGTGAAGGGGGCAGAATCTGGTTCTCCTCGTAATTTATACAATTTGGTAATTTATACAATGACAACAAAATTATAAAGGCAAACAACTTTGAAAGACTTAGGAACTCTGATGAACACCCTGACCAAAATCACAATACCAGGAGACTCATTATGATACATTGTACCCCCCTCCTGATGGAGAGGTGATGAATCCAAATATTGACTAAGACATATTGATGGGGGGGGAACGTCAACGTAGGATTTTATTTTATTTACTATACCTATTTGTATTAGGAGTTTTGTTTTTCTTCCTTTCTCAATGGGAGAGAGGAGGAGGGGTAGAGAGAAGGCAGTTCTAAAAATAAAATTTTAAAAATTAAGAGAGAAACTACAGTGAGTGGCTACATACAGCTTGGATTGGTCCCATCCTTAGCGCCCACTGAAGGCAACCTAGCGAGGGGAGCTGGGATGATGCAGACTAAATTCTAGGAAGTCTTCCATTACCCTCAGCCTCAGAGAGCTCCAACCTGGAATTCCCAGGCCAGTCGGTCACCCCCAAACAACTGAAGAGTAGAGGCTCCAGCCAGGGAGGCCCAGGGCAGCCAAGTGCCCCCCAGGAGCCATCATCAGTTTTTTCGCTATTTCTTACCCCCTCCCTCCAATCCCATATGGTGCCAAGCCCTGTCACTTTCATCTCGGCAGCATCTCTCCTATATTACCCCTTCTCCCCTCTGACCCTGCCCCCATCCTGGTGCAAACACTTATCACCTCATGCCTAGACTATGGCAGTAGCAGCTGGGGGGTCTGCCTGCCTCAGGCCCATCTCTACTCCAGTCCATCCTCCATTTAGGCACTAGAGTGATTTTCCTAAAGCACAGGTCTGACCCTTCCTCCTTATCAGTTGATGTCATTGGCTCCAATGTTTGGCATTCAAAGTCCTTTATGACCCAATCCTCTCTGACCTCTCCAGCCTTCTTACACCTTCTGAGGTCCAGAGACCCCAGCCTTCTGACTGTTCCTCAGACCAGAGCCTGGGCATTTTCACTGGCCGTCCCTCATGCCCGGAATACTCTCCCTCCTCACCTCGACCTCCTGGCTTCCTCCAGGCCTCAAACAGAAAGCCTTTGCTAATCCCCTGTGGTCTTTCTGCCTTCTCTCAGAGATTTTCTTTCTTTCTTTCTTTCTTTCTTTCTTTCTTTCTTTCTTTCTTTCTTT